>NC_060177.1:29793971-30093971 GCF_021184085.1 Oncorhynchus gorbuscha
CTACACATTCAAATGTTTTCTGGTCTGCTGAGATTTGTCTGACTTCACTCTGTTACTTAATCAAAGAAGAAAGTGACTCTGTGGAGTCTCATACAGCGAAAGCCGTAAGACTTCAGAGCAGGCCAGTACCTATATTCACCAAATGTTGCGACAGATATTCACAGTGAAAATTATTTCTCCTCTTAGCCCAGTGTACAGGTGGAGTGGTGTGAAGAGGATACTCCTCTTAGCCCGTGTTTCCATTCATTGTTTCACTCTGCATAAGTTAATTAGCAGTTGTTACGATAACACATGCACTGCACAGTGTGCATTAGCATAGCTATGATAATTCTATGAAGTGAATGTGAGGACGGCTATTGTGATGATTTTTAGCCTGTTGCTGCCCTATTCCTCACTCAGCTTGACCTGTTTGCTAGACTAGTTGGCCCAAAGATATTTATCATGTTTCGGATTTTTCTGAAATGCAACCATATAAAGGCCCTTTGGGGGAAGGATGTTTTGAATACCTATTGAGAAATAATTGCTTAAAATGTTGAAATTTGTGACACTACAATGATGCGTCCGTGTCATTTAAAATAGGAGTAGTGTTTAGATTAAGAATAGCTAAATGTCTTCACATTCTTTCATCCAAAACATCATAATTATCTCTGGTGTGGAAATGCAAATTCAACATACACTATATGCATAAGTATGTGGACACCCCTTTGAATGAGTGGATTCGGCTAATTTCAGCCACACGCTCTGCTGACAGGCGTATAAAATCAAGCACACAGCCATGCAATCTCCATAGACAAACACTGGCAGTAGAATGGCCTTACTGAAGAGCTCAGTGACTTTCAACGTGGCACCGTCATAGGATGCCACCTTTCCAATAAGTCAGTTAGTAAAAATGTCTTCCCTACTAGACCTGCCCTGGTCAACGGTAAGTACTGTTATTGTGAAGTGGAAATGTCTAGGAGCAACAACGGCTCAGCTGCGAAGTGGTAGAACACACAAGCTCACAGAACGGGACCATAGAGGGCTGAATCGCTTAAAAATGTAGTGTATACTCATCCAAAGACCCATCACCACGCCCTATTCTGAAATATGGAATCATAGAGTATATTGTATGAGTTTTATATATTGAGTTATATGCATGAGGGCTGAAGCAGGCCTCCACAGTGGAGTCTGTCTGGCAACACAACCACGTGCCACCCTCCTGGTGGCTAGGTGCAGTACTCTAGCTCTGGCCTCTTCACCTAATAAACAGTACTTCCCATGATAAACAACACTTCGCCTAATAAAGAGTACTTCCCCTGATAAACAACACTTCCCCTAATAAACAGTACTTCCTCTGATAAACAACACTTCCCCTAATAAACAGTACTTCCCCTAATAAACAGTACTTCCCCTGATAAACAACACTTCCCCTAATAATCAGTACTTCCCCTGATAAACAATACTTCCCCTAATAAACAGAACTTCCCCTGATAAACAACACTTCCCCTAATAAACAACACTTCCCCTGATAAAAAACAATTCCCTTGATAAACAACACTTCCCCTGATAAACAACACTTCCCTGATAAACAACACTTCCCTTGATAAAAAACAATTCCCCTGATAAACAACACTTCCCCTAATAAACAGCACTTCCCTTGATAAACAACACTTCCCCTAATACGCTGCCCGCTTGACCCTATCCCCTCCTCTCTTCTCCAGACCATTTCCGGAGACCTTCTCCCTTACCTCACCTCGCTCATCAACTCATCCCTGACCGCTGGCTACGTCCCTTCCGTCTTCAAGAGAGCGAGAGTTGCACCCCTTCTGAAAAAACCTACACTCGATCCCTCCGATGTCAACAATTACAGACCAGTATCCCTTCTTTCTTTTCTCTCCAAAACTCTTGAACGTGCCGTCCTTGGCCAGCTCTCCCGCTATCTCTCTCTGAATGACCTTCTTGATCCAAATCAGTCAGGTTTCAAGACTAGTCATTCAACTGAGACTGCTCTCCTCTGTATCACGGAGGCGCTCCGCACTGCTAAAGCTAACTCTCTCTCCTCTGCTCTCATCCTTCTAGATCTATCGGCTGCCTTCGATACTGTGAACCATCAGATCCTCCTCTCCACCCTCTCCGAGTTGGGCATCTCCGGCGCGGCCCACGCTTGGATTGCATCCTACCTGACAGGTCGCTCCTACCAGGTGGCGTGGCGAAAATCTGTCTCCTCACCACGCGCTCTCACCACTGGTGTCCCCCAGGGCTCTGTTCTAGGCCCTCTCCTATTCTCGCTATACACCAAGTCACTTGGCTCTGTCATAACCTCACATGGTCTCTCCTATCATTGCTATGCAGACGACACACAATTAATCTTCTCCTTTCCCCTTCTGATGACCAGGTGGCGAATCGCATCTCTGCATGTCTGGCAGACATATCAGTGTGGATGACGGATCACCACCTCAAGCTGAACCTCGGCAAGACGGAGCTGCTCTTCCTCCCGGGGAAGGACTGCCCGTTCCATGATCTCGCCATCACGGTTGACAACTCCATTGTGTCCTCCTCCCAAAGCGCTAAGAACCTTGGCGTGATCCTGGACAACACCCTGTCGTTCTCAACCAACATCAAGGCGGTGGCCCGTTCCTGTAGGTTCATGCTCTACAACATCCGCAGAGTACGACCCTGCCTCACACAGGAAGCGGCGCAGGTCCTAATCCAGGCACTTGTCATCTCCCGTCTGGATTACTGCAACTCGCTGTTAGCTGGGCTCCCTGCCTGTGCCATTAAACCCCTTCAACTCATCCAGAACGCCGCAGCCCGTCTGGTGTTCAACCTTCCCAAGTTCTCTCACGTCACCCCGCTCCTCCGTTCTCTCCACTGGCTTCCAGTTGAAGCTCGCATCCGCTACAAGACCATGGTGCTTGCCTACGGAGCTGTGAGGGGAACGGCACCTCAGTACCTCCAGGCTCTGATCAGGCCCTACACCCAAACAAGGGCACTGCGTTCATCCACCTCTGGCCTGCTCGCCTCCCTACCACTGAGGAAGTACAGCTCCCGCTCAGCCCAGTCAAAACTGTTCGCTGCTCTGGCCCCCCAATGGTGGAACAAACTCCCTCACGACGCCAGGACAGCGGAGTCAATCACCACCTTCCGGAGACACCTGAAACCCCACCTCTTTAAGGAATACCTAGGATAGGATAAGTAATCCCTCTCACCCCCCCCCCTTTAAGATTTAGATGCACTATTGTAAAGTGACTGTTCCACTGGATGTCATAAGGTGAATGCATCAATTTGTAAGTCGCTCTGGATAAGAGCGTCTGCTAAATGACTTAAATGTAAATGTAAATGTATAAACAACACTTCCCTGATAAACAACACTTCCCTTGATAAACAACACTTCCCCTGATAAACAACACTTCCCCTGATAAACAACACTTCCCCTAATAAACAGTACGTCCCCTGATAAACAACACTTCCCCTAATAAACAGCACTTCCCCTGATAAACAACACTTCTCATCAAAAAAACATTCCTGTCAGACATGCGATCTCTGAAGCACCACTTGTCTTGCCGTGATCAGTTTGACACACTGTCACTCATTGATATAAACTGTGATTGGGAGGATTATGACCTTTTGTTAGTGATAAAATAATTTATGAGTTTAAAGATAATGAATAAATATTTCTTACCTGAAAATGAACCATTAGGGATTATAGGTTATGTAGCATGTATAAGGAGTAATTCAAATATTAAACATGAGTCCAACTAGGTTGGACTGGGAAAGAGAGGAATGTGTGTGTGTGCCTAAGAAAATACAGAGAACAATTAAACTGTGTTTGAACCGACCCGGCTAGAACCCGGCTAGAAATATATGATAGGACAGGGAGTACCCCTCCAGGTTTCCCTAATCTGGGGGGAATGAAACTGTCGGCTGGGTAGTGATAAACAGTGGTGAGAACTATGGAGAAGAAGATAACTCTCCTAATGTTCGTGTGCATGTGTGTGCGTAAGTAAGGAGCATGGTATAAAATGGATGTCTTTGTATACTGGACTTCAGAGTGCTCTGGTGAAAAAACATTGATTTGACTGTTGTAAGCTGGGAATTCTGTTGGTTTCATTGAAACCAGAACTTTACAAACTCTTGGTTGCAGACTGAGTAGATTAATTGAAGTTTATGAACATTGATAACAAACATCTATGTCAGTTAGTGTTAGCATAACTTCACCATAATGTTCCAAAGCTGACAGCTTGACAGGCCCAAGGGGGATGGGGACACACGTGACTTACCACCAGTTTTTTTTTAAAAGTTTTTTTATTTCACCTTTATTTAACCAGGTAGGCTAGTTGAGAACAAGTTCTCATTTGCAACTGCGACCTGGCCAAGATAAAGCATAGCAGTGTGAACAGACAACACAGAGTTACACATGGAGTAAACAATTAACAAGTCAATAACACAGTAGAAAAGAGGAGAGTCTATATACATTGTGTGCAAAAGGCATGAGGAGGTAGGCGAATAATTACAATTTTGCAGATTAACACTGGAGTGATAAATTATCAGATGGTCATGTACAGGTAGAGATATTGGTGTGCAAAAGAGCAGAAAATAAAATAAATAAAAACAGTATGGGAATGAGGTAGGTAAAAATGGGTGGGCTATTTACCGATAGACTATGTACAGCGGCAGCGATCGGTTAGCTGCTCAGATAGCAGATGTTTGAAGTTGGTGAGGGAGATAAAAGTCTCCAACTTCAGCGATTTTTGCAATTCGTTCCAGTCACAGTCAGCAGAGAACTGGAACGAAAGGCGGCCAAATGAGGTGTTGGCTTTAGGGGTGATCATTGAGATACACCTGCTGGAGCGCGTGTTACGGGTGGGTGTTGCCATCGTGACCAGTGAACTGAGATAAGGCGGAGCTTTACCTAGCATGGACTTGTAGATGACATGGAGCCAGTGGGTCTGGCAACGAATATGTAGCGAGGGCCAGCCGACTAGAGCATACAGGTCGCAGTGGTGGGTGGTATAAGGTGCTTTAGTGACAAAACGGATGGCACTGTAATAAACTGCATCCAGTTTGCTGAGTAGAGTGTTGGAAGCAATTTTGTAGATGACAAACATCTGTGTCAGTGAAAGAGTAGACTACTTCCTCTTTGACTCAACCACTTCCTATATTTGTGTTGCTGATACATTTTTTAATTTTTTTATTTAACCAGGTAGGTCAGTTGAGAACAAGTTCTCATTTACAACTGCGACCTGGCCAAGATAAAGCAAAGCAGTGCAACAAAAACAACAACACAGTCAATAACACAATATAAAAAAATATAAAATCTATGGACAGTGTGTGCAAATGTAGAAGAGTAGGGAGATGTGCAGATAATGATGTGCAAGTAGAGATACTGGGGTGCAAAAGAGCAAGAGGGTAAGTAATAATATGGGGATGAGGTAGTCGGGTGTGCTATTTACAGATTGGCTGTGTACAGGTACAGTGATCGGTAAGCTGCTCAGACAGCTGATGCTTAAAGTTAGAGAGGGAGATATAAGACTCCAGGTTCAGTGATTTTTTCAATTTGTTCCAGTCATTGGCAGCAGAGAACTGGAAGGAAAGGCGCCCAAAGGAAGTGTTGGCTTTGGGGATGACCAGTGAAATATACCTGCTGGAGCGCGTGCTATGGGTGGGTGTTGCTATGGTGACCAGTGAGCTGAGATAAGGTGGGGCTTTACCTAGCAAAGTGACCTGAGCCAGTGGGTTTGGCGACGAATATGTAGTGCAAGTCGCTGTGGTGGGTAGTTTGACAAAACTGATGGCATAGACCACATCCAGTTTGCTGAGTAGTGTTGCTATTTTGTAAATGATATCCCGAAGTCAAGGATCGGGAGGATAGCTCAGTTTTACGAGTGTGTGCAAATGGGTATGTTTGGCAGCTAAATGCTTAAAGGTAGAGAGGGAGGAGGCTTTGCAGAAGCAGACTTTAGATTTAATTTCGGATTGGAGATGCTTAATGTGAGATGGAAGGAGAGTTTACAGTCTAACCAGACACCTATGTATTTGTAGTTGTCCACATATTCTAGGTCAGAACCGTCCAGAGTAGTGATGCTAGTCGGACGGGAGGGTGTGGGCAGCAATCAGTTGAAGAGAATGCATTTAGTTTTACTAGCATTTAAAAGCAGTTGGAGGCCATGGAAGGATAGTTGTATGGTGTTGAAGCTCTATCGGAGGTTTGTTAGCACAGTGTCCAAAGAAGTGCCAGATGTATACAGAATGGTGTCGCCTGCGTAGAGGTGGATCAGAGAATCACCAGCAGCAAGAGCGGCATCATTGATATATACAGAGAAAAGAGTTGGCCTGAAAGAGTCGGCACCCCCATAGAGACTGACAGAGGTCCAGACAACAGGCCCTCCGATTTGACACACTGAACTCTATCTGAGAAATAGTTGGTGAACCAGGCGAGGCAGTCATTTGAGAAGCCAAGGCTATTGAGTCTGCCGATAAGAATGCAGTGATTGACAAGAGTCAAAAGCCTTGGCCAGGTCGATGAAGACAACTGCACAGTGCTGTCTTTAATCGATGGCGGTGATGATATCGTTTAGGACCTTGAGCATGGCTGAGGTGTGTCGTAGCTGAATCAGAATTAGTTAAGTAACATTGATAAATAAGATGTTTTATTTATTTTCATAATATGCTTATGTGGGAAAAAGTCACTTGGGGCCCAGAGAGTGGAGAGGTCAGGATTGTCTTCATATGTGAGTGAATATCTGTTAAACCATGTGTTAGAGGAAAATATAGTTTAGATGATCAATTATGTATACATTAATGATTAGAACCATTTATGCTAATACTATTATGTTATGATTAGAAAAGTATGGGTTCTTAATTGTACTGTTACTGAAAATGTAAGCAGAAATGAATTGTGTCTGTGTCTCCTGGGAAAGTTTAAGGAGGAGGGATGCTGTGGCTTTTCAGACAGATATGCCTGGGAAATGTTCCATTCCTAAAACAATGGGTTCTTGTGAGAATCGGAGAGAGGGGGTGTAACTGATGACGTCATTTTATGTCTTCTTTCTTTAAAATGTAATGTTCTTTGTATTTTGGGTCAGTACTCATCAAGAATAAATGCTGAACTTGTTTTTAAGACTGGTCTCTTGCTAATTCATGCAAATGATAAACTTACAACTTATCATGAATTAGAAATGAGTGCGAATTGAATTGATTTTGGCAATAAAACATAAAGGGATTAAGAATTCCTCTATCACCATGTGAAGGGCTCCACAATGTCTGTACTCCAGTCACTCCCTCCTTTTCCCATTGGGGGGAGGAGTATGGCAGTGTCTGGAACCATTGTATGTCCCCTCTGATGTTGAAACGTATATTTCATAGTATATGACCTAGAGGCTCACTCCCCTCAGGGAGCTTGTCCAGGGGTGGGTTGTATTTGAGATGGGAGTATCTAGAATTGACAATTGATATATGCCATTGGATGAGGTAATGTTTTGGTAATAGGAAGTACCAAGAACGAGAAGTAGAACCTTGTCTTAGAGAGCAAACTGAACGATAATTTATAGCTAATGCTATCTAGCTATGCGATACTCCTCTTTCAAGTAAAAGGCCCTTTGTGGAGTTCCTAAGTTCTGTGGTTCGTCATTGTGAGTTGAGAGGGGTGTATCTTGGCTATAAAAGATGAAGTATTCTTTTGTAAGCACTCTCAGAATTAATTTATAGACACTCATTTGATCTGAGAGTCAAAGGGCTATGGTGAAGCTCATATTATTAAAAGATGGACTTTAAATATATATCTCTGACTTGTGTGTGGTTTGCTCTCTCTTCATTTAGTAATACAGGAAATTGCCACGACAGGTGCACCCATGACCCGCTCGGAAACCAGATTGCATAGTGGAGAACGTACGGTGAGATTTGAAATGGTCCGTGATCTGTTTATTAACTTGACCTTAGAAGATTTTAGAAAGGCAGGGCTGGATGGATATAGGTCTATAACAGTTTTGGTCGAGAGTTTCTCCCCCTTTGAAGAGGGGGATGACCGCGGCAGCTTTCCAATCTTTGGGGATCTCAGACGTTACTTAAGAGAGGTTGAATACATGTCTCACAGGGACAGAGTTCATGCTGACCCCCAGAAATAGCTCTGGCACACCACTTTGTAATGGAATCCAGTGGTGACCCCTGATGTCACTGACAGCTGAACACAAGACCCATGACACACAAGCCCCGCAAAGACAACTTCAACAACCAACCCAGACTGAATATCATGATATGCATGGTCTCTTTCTTTCTCTCTCTCGGAGGACCTGAGCCCTAGGATCATGCCTCAGGACTACCTGGCATGATGACTCTTGGCCATGTTCTGATGACTCTTGGCCAACATCTTGGCCATGTTCTGTTATAATCTCTACCCGGCACAGCCAGAAGAGGACTGGCCACCCCTCATAGCCTGGTTCCTCTCTAGGTTTCTTCCTAGGTTTTGGCCTTTCTAGGGATATTTTCCTAGCCACCGTGCTTCTACACCTGCATTGCTGGCTGTTTGGGGTTTTAGGCTGGGTTTCTGGTCTCTGGTGGATGAGACAGTATCCTTACTGTCACAAATGCTTTCAATACACAACTCACCATCCTTCACATTATTTTAGATGGGCAGCACATGGAATCTGGGATTAGGTAGGCCTAACGATGATATCCGCCTATTTGTTAGCATCTGTCACATCGTTTTCCATGAACCTTACTGATGGAAGTACAGTACGTAGCTATGAGCTATATATGGGAAATCCAGGTTGTTCGGAGTCAAGCTATGTGACTTTTTATGTACACGTCAGCCATTCTGGAGTTAATATATGAGCCCTTCTGCTTGATGCACTGCCACACACTGGGAGGTTTTCTAATGTGTCAATGTCAGGGAGTTCAATGTGTCCCTCTCGGATCCCATCAGCAGGCTAATGAGAGGGACAGGCTGACAGCGCTAGCTAGGGAGGAGACATGGTCTGTTCATCTAGGTATTGCAGCACAAGCCAAGATGGAGGAGAAACTTCACTCTCATTCAGTTACAGTTTTTCTCAATTGCTAAAACACTAAAACCCATTGGCTGAACAAAGTTCTCAGTTGCCTGGATTCATTTAGCTAATTATGCAGTCTGTTGTCAATACCTTAAACCATTTCACATGGTAAAACACAATTTGCAGATCTCACTTAGACTTTTCAGCAAAACTCTAAACACATTCTCATTCTCAAAACACATTCTGCACTCTAATGCACATGTCATCCATACTGGTAAACACAAGTGGCAACAATTACATACAAGTAGAGAAGACATGTCATTGATTGAACACAACCACCCAAAATTGATTTAACCTGTTTCAAATGATGTGACACAACCAATATAAGCCAGTTCAGAGAGCAAACAGGTTGTTGAAGGTGGGAAGGAGAAAGTCTGAGAATGGATAGAAGAAACAATGTGAGAGAACGAGGACGAGTGTGTATGCGAGGTGGGCGACGAAGAGGAAGAGGAGGAGGAGGGAAAGAAAGAGGAAGAGTAGGACGAAGAGGAAGAGGAAGACACAGAGTGGAAATATCTGATGAAATTCGAGCAACAGTTATAGACCATGTTCTTGTCCATGGACTGACAATGAGGGAAGCAGGACTTAGAGTGCAACCCAATTGTAGCCGATTTTCTGTGTCCACCATAGTAAGGACATTCAGAGAAGAGAACAGGTACAGTATACTACTGTATTTTTGTCATTTCAAATGTACTGTACTGCACTATATGCAGCTGTTTCAATAGACATTTGTAAAGTTAATCACTGTATGTATTGTACTGCATGAATATGTTTTGTAACTGCTCAACTACTTTTTGTAGAATTGCAAGGCTGCCACATGCAGGTGGAAGGACAACTATATTCACTCGGGAGCAAGAGGCCGTTGGCATGATCCTTCAAGATAATGCAACACGACTCAGAGAAATCCAGGAACGAGTGATACAGGACAACACACACTTCCAGGGAATCAACAGTGTGAGCATTTCCACTATTGACCGTGTCCTCCATCGTAACAGGATGCGAATGAAACAAGTATACAGAGTACCTTTTGAGTGCAACTCACCAAGGGGGAAAGAACTGCGAGCTCAGTATGTGCAAGTAAGTGTACATTCAGAAACATTTACTGTAATCCAGATTGTCTACAGTACTAACACATACTATGTGAATGGCATTACTCTTCAGTACATACAATGTATGTGAATCAGAAGCCTCATTGTACTTTACAGTATAGCACTGTCTCTGAACGACTGACAAAATCCTACATACAGTATATTGTATTTCTACACAGACAATATTTGACTTGGAATCCTTGGACAGACCCCATGAGTTCATCTTTGTCGATGAAGCAGGCTTCAAACTAACAAAGAGGAGAAGTAGAGGCCAAAACATGATTGGACAGTGGGCCATTGTTGAAGTCCCTGGTCAACGAGGTGGCAATGTCACAATCTGTGCTGCAATCAGCAACCATGGTGTTCTACATCACCATGTTACACTCGGGCCATATAACACCCAGCACCTTCTAAGATTTATTGCCAAACTAAGATATATTTTATTTGAGCAGCAGGTTCAAGAGCAGCAGGTTCATGTGGGACAATGTGTGATAGTGTGATAGTGTGGGACAATGTCAGTTTCCACCGAGCTGCTCAGATAAGGGAATGGTTTAACATCAATGGACAGTTTATGAAATAGTACCTCCCTCCATACTCGCCTTTCCTGAATCCGATTGAGGAGTTTTTCTCCTCTTGGAGATGGAAAGTGTATGATAGACAACCCTACACCAGAGTAAATCTGCTGCAAGCCATGGATTTAGCCTGTGTTGATATAGGTGAGGAATCATGTCAGGGCTGGATAAGACACACAAGAGGCTTCTTCCCCCGTTGCCTCAGGAGGGACAATATTGCTTGTGATGTCGACGAAGTGCTCTGGCCTGACCCAGCCCAAAGACAAGAAGAAGCACATTGATCACATGTTTACTCCTTTGTTTTTGTCCCTTTTAGTATTGTATACTGTAGTACAGTGCATTGTAGGCTGTATACGGTACAATGGACAAATTGTATGGCCCTGAACATCGTGCTTTCCATTTATTAACAGTACTGACTGCTCAATAGATTTTGACTGGTTGCAGGTTCATATCAACAAACAACAAGAATTACAGTATCACAGAGACAAAGGACAAGTTTGTGAGATGCAGGGTACAGTACTGTATAAATAGGGGCACAAGGAGGAGGAAGAACAAAAAACAAAATTGCAAAGAGCAAAGCAGAGTAGTAATTTCTGATTAATTTTGAGCTACTATGATAGAGCATGTTTTCATTCATCAAAAGACAATGACGGAAAAATATGAATCTTTTTTTAGATGAAAGATTTACTTCTCCCTGAGAATTGTATGTTTTGAACAATGTGTTTTCTATTTTTCGGTGTATTGTTTACTGACTGCTTGAGAGTGTGTATCATTTCAATAACTTTGTTTATGATTTGAGAGCCGTTTTTGATTTTGAACACAGGTAAAACTGTTTTGAGGCGAATGTTTCACTTTGCGAGAGGAGTCAGAGGTCATGTAAATAGTGCTTGAAGATGAGGTTTTGTGTTGAATGTTTTCAGGGAATGGAGCAAGGTTTCAGAAATTGTGTTTTAGCAATTGAGAAAAACTGGAACTGGAACATTTAGATTTCTTTAGAGGTGGAAAAACCCAACAACAACAACAAATAGGTCACACACAATATTTGTTTATGTTAGCATATCAATTTTATTATATTATTTTACTATATTAGCTTATGTACATTACATTTACATTCACAAAAACACGGAGAACATCAGTGGGAGAATACCAGGACTTGTATGAAGCGTATCCATCAATCTCCGGCGGCATGGAGGATAAGGGCCCTCCCCTGATCCCCAGAGGCCTGTCCTCCTACTCCTCCTCCCCCCCAGGACACTCCCACAGAAAGGTCAGAGGACAGTCTTGCATCTGGTAGCTGTAGACGGTGTCGAATAGACAAATCTGGTCCTCTGTGAAAGTGTTTCTCCAGTCACCGATTTTACCTGCAAACAGAACAAGGTCTTCATTATTATGGCCCATCTCTCTCCACAGCACTGTGAGTGCAGGGGAGGCCTATGGTACTGTTCTATCCTTCTGGCACTGACTGAAACATATCTCTAGTCAGGATTGTACTCCTGTTGAGCAAGGGAGCCCCACCTTTCCTCATGAATTTGCCTTTGCTGTGGTCCATGATCTCCTGTGGGACCAGGGTGTAGTTCACCATGGCGTTGTCTCTCATGCTGCTAAAGCTGCAGTGTCTCAGGGAGCTGGTTAACTCCTCGCCCGCTAGGGGGCACTGCAGGAAAGCGCTGATCTTCTCCATCGAGCCTCGCAGGTCCTGAGAAAAGTCAGTACTCTTATTATAGTTACAGACAAAGAGGGTTGTTTTCACAAGAGGCTGAATTGATCTTCTTTGTCTAGTCGATCAACAACATTTGTGACATACTAAGAGATCAAACACTCATTGGGGCGGCAGGGTAGCCTAGTGGTTAGAGCGTTGGACTAGTAATCGTAAAGGTTGCAAGTTTGAATCCCCGAGCTGACAAGGTACAAATTTGTCGTTCTGCCCCTGAACAGGCAGTTAACCCACTGTTCCTAGGCCGTCATTGAAAATAATAATTTGTTCTTAACTGACTTGCCTAGTAATTTAATTTATTTTTTATTTTTAGGTCAGATACAGTGAATATCTGTAATGCAAGCAATTATTTTTCCTAAAACAATTTTCATGTGGTATTTTATGTCCAAGAATAAATCATGATGTCACTTAAAATAGCATCTCACAAAGGTCTATTTATAATCTATAACTAATATTTGCATGTCTGAAGGACAGCCTATTTCTATAGTTAACACAATCTCAGAGAATCATGAGACTGTAATACAACTGCTGTGATACAAGTGTTGTGTTTTGATGCCCTTAAATTGACATGTCTATAATAATTTAGGGGAGACACAACTGCCATGGGGAAGAGAGAATGTAATGGGGTGTTTGCAATTTATGACAACCACAATAAATAGCAGACAGTAATAGAGAAGAGTTCTCCTACCAGCCACAGATCCTCATAAGAGATATAAAGAACATTTGCCAAGACTTCTGCTTGTTTCGTCCAGCCTTTCACATGATCGAACCAGGACCCATAACTCACTGTAAAAAGGGTCAACGTTGGATTAGATCTGACTGTTAACAGGATTAAATCCCAGAATTGTTTGAGGTACAAATCATTAGTGTCAACTCACCTGATCCCTCCAGAAAACTATCCAGAAACTCATCAAATGAGTTGGATTCTGGGAGGAATTTGGCCATTTTATGGAAGTGGTAATATGACACAACAACATCTTTGGGGTTTCTGGCAACATAGATGACCTAAGAGACAGGGTGGAGATAGTGTCACTTGCTATCAATATATTATCTCCATAGAGTTGCTTTACAAAAAAAGCAAATGTCTCACAGCATTGAGAATAGTTTCTTCAACATAACCACATCCTACCTTAGCTTTGGAGCCCTGGAGGGCAGAGGCCAGCAGGTTGTAGGGCAGGTGAGTGGTGATGATTCGGGGCCCTTGGGTGGCCCCCAGCACCTTTGCACTGTAATACTGTTCCAGCCAGGGGGCTCGGGCCCAGTTGGGAACAGTTTTGGAGAGTTGTGGGTCCCCTCTGTTTTTCACAAGGGTGACAATCTCCTGCATCCAGGTAGTTCCTTTAACCAGAGATTACAAAGGGAAAGAAAGAAGAGTTAAAGAGAGAGAACTGTACACCTAATACCTCTGTCTTCATTGAATCCCTGACTAAACCACTACTTCCATAAAGTTAGGCTGTCTGAGAGAAGTGGATCTTGAAAACAATGAATCTATGACAAGCTAAACCAACCGTGACAATACAATAACCTACTGTAGTCTGCACATATACAGTTATTAAAAATCTGACTGTTTTCTTCAACTGCAAAGTGTGTGAAAGAGGGAGAAGGACTATAGTTGGCTAGTGTTGCAGCATGTCTAATGTGTTGTGACACAGAGCAGAAGTGTGACAGAGCTGTCCTGTCCTTACCTGATTTGGGGTAGGTGACGATGACGGTGTCCCTGTCCTGGAACTTGAAGTGGCAGGCATAGTTCAGGGAGTCCTGCGTGTGAATGTGCCCAGGGAATGAGATGTGATGAAAGGTCTCTGTCACGTCCAGCCTGGCCATGTCTGTCTGCCTGCCTGTCGGCTTGTCTACTTAACTGCCTGTCTTCCTTTTGGTCTGCCTGTGCCTGTCTCTCCGTCTGTTTGTCTGACTGACTATCTGTGAGGAAGTATGAGATGATCTGACTTGCTACAGACCTTAAATAGCGAAGCAGTAAGATACAACAGGAACTGTAAGAGGAACTCTAAAGCTGAGTGGGTGTAGCCGTAGAAACCGTTTAATGTTGTCTGGATGGAGGGGGATTCCCCAGGAGGAAATGTACTGTATGGTACATACTGTAGCCATGGGAATTACCACTTGTATATAGATAATTTTCTTTTGTACAGATGAAGTTGGGTCTGAGTAAAATGATCCGCACTGCTTGTACATAAAAATTGCCTCTGAGCCTGTTGGTCTGGGTCGCAAAGCTGGGATCCTTAGTTGATACATCCATTTTTGGACTTATAAATTAATGATATATACTCATTGATGCTTAAGGAATGTAACTTTATAAATGCCTCACGAGCTTAGTTAAACTGTCCTACTCCATCAGAACCCAAAATACAAGCTTAATATACTCCAATGATTGTGAACAATGTAATTGTAAACAAACACTATATAGCCTCAAAACATGGTTAAAGGCCCAGTGCAGAAATATGTTTTTCAACCATGTTTTATATATATTTCCACACTATGAGGTTGGAATAATACTGTGAAATTGTAAAAATTATGATAATGTTCTTTTAGTGTAAGTGCTGTTTGAAAAGACCACCTGAAATCTCAGCCTGTTTTGAAGGGTTGGAGTTTTGACCTGCCTGGTGACATCGCCAGGTGGTAAATTAGTAAGAAAGAGAGTTCCAAACCTCTCTACCAATAACAGTTTTCCCCTCCCCACTCAGACCACTCCCAGAAAGTCCTAGCAAAATTCTTGCCTGAGAAATTGCTATTTGCTACGAAGATATTTTTGTTTCTGTTTGACCATTTGAATTGAAAACAATCACAGTAAGGTATTCAATTGTTACAAGGAAATGATTTGATTTTGAGATGAAAGCAGCTGCATTTGACCTTTAAGGGCTCCTCTTTGGAAATTCAGGGTTACAGAATGATTTAAATTTAAAGGCGATGTTACTGCGTTTAGCGGTGACAGCATTCACGGTAAACACTGCATATGTCGGCGCACTCGGAAATGACCTTTACATTTATATTGCGCAATCTGGAACGCTTCAGCAATACAGATTGAATGGAGCCCAAAACTATCATTTTGATATCATGGATGGTTCGTCCTTGCATCTATAGCTCTGTCTATGAGTGTGAGAGTGGTTACATTTCTCCAAGCCCATCCCTCAGCTTTTTACCAAAACACAGGCAGGGTGCCCACTTTGTTATTGTTTCAATTAAGGATTCTAGCTTTGATACTACAGTACTTTCTGCCAGACTGCAGGATTTTTCTGTTTCATGACGAGGGTGACTGGAGTCCTTGATTATACTACAGTGTTGAGTTATATTTTTGCCACTGTTTAATTGACTCAAGGACGAGAGTTGTTGATGATGAGTGAAGAGTCCTGAGGGCGCTCTAAGGATGTTTTATCTAAGAGTTGATTATCATTTTAAACAAGTCATGACCTTCGCAAGGCTCTTTTTACTGCTCCTGATAGAGAGCGGACTGTAATCTGATTTAAATGAACATTTTACCTCCAAACACTGTTATTTTAAGAATAGACGTCTAAGTAACCATTCATAAGAGGCCATTATTGTTTTATTTCACCTTTATTTAACCAGGTAGGTCAGTTGAGAACAAGTTCTCATTTACAACTGCGACCTGGCCAAGATAAAGCAAAGCAGTGCGACAAAAACAACAACACAGATTTACACATAAACAAACGTACAGTCAATAACGCAAAAGAAAAGAAAAATAGAAAAATCTATGGACAGTGTGTGCAAATGTAGAAGAGTAGGGAGGTCGGCAATAAATAAGCCCAAGAGGTGAAATAATTACAATTTAGCATTAACACTGGAGTGATAGATGAGCAGATGATGATGTGCAAGTAGAGATACTGGGGTGCAAAAGAGCAAGAGGGTAAGTAATTTTATGGAGATGAGGTAGTTGGGTGTGCTATTTACAGATTGGCTGTGTACATGTACAGTGATCGGTAAGCTGCTCAGACAGCTGATGCTTAAAGTTAGAGAGGGAGATATAAGACTCCAGCTTCAGTGATTTTTGCAAGTCGTTCCAGTCATTGGCAGCAGAGAACTGGAAGGAAAGGCGCCCAAAGGAAGTGTTGCTTTGGGGATGACCAGTGAAATATACCTGCTGGAGCGCGTACTACGGGTGGGTGTTGCTATGGTGACCAGTGAGCTGAGATAAGGCAGGGCTTTATCAAGCAAAGACTTATAGATGACCTGAAGCCAGTGTGTTTGGCGACAAATATGTAGTGAGGGCCAGCCAACGAGAGCATACAGGTCACAGTGGTGGGTAGTATATGGGGCTTTGGTGACAGAACAGATGGCACGGTGATAGACTACATCCAGTTTGCTGAGTGTTGGGGGATATTTTGTAAATTACATTGGATGGGTAGGATAGTCAGTTTTACGAGGGTATGTTTGGCAGCATGAGTGAAGGAGGTTTTGTTGCAAAATAGGAAGCAGACTTTAGATTTAATTTCGGATTGGAGATGCTTAATATGAGTCTGGAAGGAGAGTTTACAGTCTAACCAGACGCCTAGGTATTTGTAGTTGTCCACATATTTTAGGTCAGAACCGTCCAGAGTAGTGATGCTTGTCGGGCGGGAGGGTGCGTGCAGCAATCGATTGAAGAGCATGCACTCCGTTTTACTAGCATTTTACTAGCATTTAATAGCAGTTGGAGGCCACGGAAGGAGCGTTGTATGGCATTGAAGCTACGGGATGGTCCTCACAATAGTCAGGAAGATAAGCTAATGGTACCCATAAAATGATGAATTCAGTCATAAATTAATAAACCAACACGGTGGCCTTGTGTTTAGAGTGTCTGCACTGAGATTGGAAGAATGGGGGTTCCATCTCTGGCCGAGTCATACCAGGGATTGAACCTCATGCCTCTCTGCTTGGCACTCTGCATTAAGGAAATGGATTGGGGTTGAGGTCATGTCCATGGGGTTCACTTGCTCCTGTCCCTATGTGTCGTTCTGGCTTGGACAAGGATTACTTGTCTAAGGCTTACCATTTAGGATTATTAGGAATACCTGTAATGTATCATATGCTATTTAGCAGCAAAAGTTTCCAGAATCCCATATAGGCCTAGCAACATAGAACAGTGAGAGGATGAGAGAAAAGGCCTCGAAAATACCACAGAAAAGCCTGGATCAAATCAAATCAAAATCAAATTTTATTTGTCACATACACATGGTTAGCAGATGTTAATGCGAGTGTAGCGAAATGCTTGTGCTTCTAGTTCCGACAATGCAGTGATAACCAACAAGTAATCTAACTAACAATTCCAAAACTACTGTCTTATACACAGTGTAAGGGGATAAGGAACATGTACATAAGGATATATGAATGAGTGATGGTACAGAGCAGCATACAGTAGATGGTATCGAGTACAGTATATACATATGAGATGAGTATGTAGACAAAGTAAACAAAGTGGCATAGTTAAAGTGGCTAGTGATACATGTGTTACATAAGGATGCAGTCGATGTTGTAGAGTACAGTATATACATATGTATATGAGATGAATAATGTAGGGTAAGTAACATTATATAAGGTAGCATTGTTTAAAGTGGCTAGTGATATATTTACATCATTTCCCATCAATTCCCATTATTAAAATGGCTGGAGTTGGGTCAGTGTCAATGACAGTGTGTTGGCAGCAGCCACTCAATGTTAGTGGTGGCTATTTAACAGTCTGATGGCCTTGAGATAGAAGCTGTTTTTCAGTCTCTCGGTCCCAGCTTTGATGCACCTGTACTGACCTCGCCTTCTGGATGATAGCGGGGTGAACAGGCAGTGGTTCGGGTGGTTGATGTCCTTGATGATCTTTATGGCCTTCCTGTAACAACGGGTGGTGTAGGTGTCCTGGAGGGCAGGTAGTTTGCCCCGGTGATGCGTTGTGCAGTCCTCACTACCCTCTGGAGAGCCTTACGGTTGAGGGCGGAGCAGTTGCCGTACCAGGCGGTGATACAGCCCGCCAGGATGCTCTCGATTGTGCATCTGTAGAAGTTTGTGAGTGCTTTTGGTGACAAGCCGAATTTCTTCAGCCTCCTGAGGTTGAATAGGCGCTGCTGCGCCTTCTTCACGACGCTGTCAGTGTGAGTGGACCAATTCAGTTTGTCTGTGATGTGTATGCCGAGGAACTTAAAACTAGCTACCCTCTCCACTACTGTTCCATCGATGTGGATAGGGGGGTGTTCCCTCTGCTGTTTCCTGAAGTACACAATCATCTCCTTAGTTTTGTTGACGTTGAGTGTGAGGTTATTTTCCTGACACCACACTCCAAGGGCCCTCACCTCCTCCCTGTAGGCCGTCTCGTCGTTGTTGGTAATCAAGCCTACCACTGTTGTGTCGTCCGCAAACTTGATGATTGAGTTGGAGGTGTGTGTGGCCACGCAGTCGTGGGTGAACAGGGAGTACAGGAGAGGGCTCAGAACGCACCCTTGTGGGGCCCCCGTGTTGAGGATCAGCGGGGAGGAGATGTTGTTGCCTACCCTCACCACCTGGGGGCGGCCCGTCAGGAAGTCCAGTACCCAGTTGCACAGGGCGGGGTCGAGACCCAGGGTCTCGAGCTTGATGACGAGCTTGGAGGGTACTATGGTGTTGAATGCCGAGCTGTAGTCGATGAACAGCATTCTCACATAGGTATTCCTCTTGTCCAGGTGGGTTAGGGCAGTGTGCAGTGTGGTTGAGATTGCATCGTCTGTGGACCTATTTGGGCGGTAAGCAAATTGGAGTGGGTCTAGGGTGTCAGGTAGGGTGGAGGTGATATGGTCCTTGACTAGTCTCTCAAAGCACTTCATGATGACGGAAGTGAGTGCTACGGGGCGGTAGTCGTTTAGCTCAGTTACCTTAGCTTTCTTGGGAACAGGAACAATGGTGGCCCTCTTGAAGCATGTGGGAACAGCAGACTGGTATAGGGATTGATTGAATATGTCCGTAAACACACCGGCCAGCTGGTCTGCGCATGCTCGGAGGGCGCGGCTGGGGATGCCGTCTGGGCCTGCAGCCTTGCGAGGGTTAACACGTTTAAATGTCTTAATCACCTCGGCTGCAGTGAAGGAGAGACTGCATGTTTCCGTTGCAGGCCGTGTCAGTGGCACTGTATTGTCCTCAAAGCGGGCAAAAAAGTTATTTAGTCTGCCTGGGAGCAAGACATCCTGGTCCGTGACTGGGCTGGATTTCATCTTGTAGTCCGTGATTGACTGTAGACCCTGCCACATGCCTCTTGTGTCTGAGCCATTGAATTGAGATTCCACTTTGTCTCTGTACTGACGCTTAGCTTGTTTGATAGCCTTACGGAGGGAATAGCTGCACTGTTTGTATTCAGTCATGTTGCCAGACACCTTGCCCTGATTAAAAGCAGTGGTTCGCGCTTTCAGTTTCACGCGAATGCTGCCATCAATCCACGGTTTCTGGTTAGGGAATGTTTTTATCGTTGCTATGGGAACGACATCTTCGACGCACGTTCTAATGAACTCGCACACCGAATCAGCGTATTCGTCAATATTCCCATCTGACGCAATACGAAACATGTCCCAGTCCACGTGATGGAAGCAGTCTTGGAGTGTAGAGTCAGCTTGGTCTGACCAGCGTTGGACAGACCTCAGCGTGGGAGCCTCTTGTTTTAATTTCTGCCTGTAGGCAGGGATCAGCAAAATGGAGTCGTGGTCAGCTTTTCCGAAAGGGGGCGGGGCAGGGCCTTATATGCGTCGCGGAAGTTAGAGTAACAGTGATCCAAGGTTTTACCACCCCTGGTTGCGCAATCGATATGCTGATAAAATTTAGGGAGTCTTGTTTTCAGATTGGCTTTGTTAAAATCCCCAGCTACAATGAATGCAGCCTCCGGATAAATGTTTTCCAGTTTGCAAAGAGTTAAATAAAGTTCGTTCAGAGCCATCGATGTGTCTGCTTGGGGGGGATATATACGGCTGTGATTATAATCGAAGAGAATTCTCTTGGAAGATAATGCGGTCTACATTTGATTGTGAGGAATTCTAAATCAGTTGAACAGAAGGATTTGAGTTCCTGTATGTTTCCTTCATCACACCATGTCCCGTTAGTCATGAGGCATACGCCCCCTCCACTCTTCTTACCAGAGAGATGTTTGTTTCTGTCGGCGCGATGCGTGGAGAAACCCGTTGGCTGTACCGCCCTGGATAGCGTTTTCCCAGTAAGCCATGTCTCCGTAAAGCAGAGAACGTTGCAGTCTCTGATATCCCTCTGGAATGCCACCCTTGCTCGGATTTCATCAACCTTGTTGTCGAGAGACTGGACATTGGCAAGAAGAATACTGGGAAGTGGTGCGCGATGTGCCCTTTTTCGGAGTCTGACCAGAACACCGCCGCGTTTCCCTCTTTTTCGGAGTCGTTTCCTTGGGTCGCTGCATGCGATCCATTCCGTTGTCCTGTTTGTAAGGCAGAACACAGGATCCGCGTCGCGGAAAACATATTCTTGGTCGTACTGATGGTGAGTTGACGCTGATCTTATATTCAGTAGTTCTTCTCGACTGTATGTAATGAAACCTAAGATGACCTGGGGTACTAATGTAAGAAATAACACGTAAAAAAACAAAAAACTGCATAGTTTCCTAGGAACGCGAAGCGAGGCGGCCATCTCAGTCGGCGCCGGCGCTTTAGCTTAGCTGAGTCAAACGTTCATTATGCCTTCATTTAGAGTGGGGCTCCAGAAACATGGACGTACACAGACCACTCTGCTCAACACGTAAGCGGACCACAATCATCTGTGAACACAAGTGGTCTAGATGAGCACTTATACAGCCAAGGTTCCACAAGAGACTTGCTATAGGGTACAGATAAAGGATCTTAATGTGACCAGTTTCTCACAGTAGGGAAATATTCCTGCAGCAACAGGAAATATGAATTTTTGTATGGACTATAATTAATGGACACTTTTGTAGGGGTTGATGAAGTATTAGTAAGGTCAAATCAAGTCTGACATTTTCAGTGGAAATTAAAAACGTTATAAGCCTTGAATACAGTAGAAGTTTGAATTTCCTGCTGTGCTGGACATTTCCTGCAACAACAGGGTGGTTAAATTAAGATCCTACAGCTGTAGGCAGCTATAGTCTATGTATATCTTGGTGAGGCAAACAAAAACAATGTTGGGGGATGCATGCCAGCAAAGCCACTACATAACACAACTGCTTACACACATTTTCAAAACGGTCTCCTTTTTTCAAAACTCTACACACAATTCCCAAAACTGCACACACAAAATGCAAAATGCCTCACATCGCCTTCAAAATGTAACACTGCATTCAAAATGCCATAAACACATGTCAGAATGAAGCATTTGCATCAAATGGCAAACACTGCTTTCATAATAGTACATTTTTGGATATACCATGTAAACACGGTTTTTCTAAATCTAAAGCTCTTTGGTCTTTCATAGGCTTATATCTACATTTCAATACAATGTTCTACAGTGAAAGTAATCTGCTGATAGGGTTAACAAGTACACTAAACACCAATGCAATGTAGAAACAGGGGGCAGTCACCAGTGCTAAGCTACGCTTCATCTCTTCTCCGGCCTGGGTCTGGTCACAATACTTTGTCCACATCACAGATACATTTTCTCTTGCCAAACATCGCGGGAAGTATCTCCTAGCATTGCATATCCAACCTTGGACAGAGGCAACCTCTATGTCCCCACATGCGTCCTCCATTGCCTGGAGAAGCGACATGCGGGCATAGGGTCGGGGATCATACACTTTCCAGGGCCAGGCTGAGAAGAATTCCTCTATGGGATTTAGAAAAGGTGAATATGGGGGTAGGTACAAAATTACAAATTGTGGATGGGTGGCAAACCAGTTTTGGACCAGAACAGCCCGGTGAAAACTAACATTGTCCCATAAAACCACAAATCTAGCAGGCTCCTGATCTGGATCAGGGACAAGCATTGTGTAAATTGCATCCAGGAAAGTGAGCATATGGCCGGTGTTGTACGGACCCAGTGTGGCATTGTGATGGAGGACCCCGTTTTGAGTGATGGCAGCACACATGGTTATATTATCCCCACGCTGTCCAGGGACATTGGTAATTGCCCTCTGCCCTATTACATTTCTTCTGCAGCGCCTGCTTTTGGTGAGGTTGAAGCCAACCTCATCCACATAAATAAACTAATGGCAAATCACATGGGCATCCAGCTCCAATACTCTCTGTAACAGACAAAAGGATATACAGATGAGTAAATATGGTATGTCTGAAGTACTGGAAGTAATGTTGCATACATACCTCTACAAAGTCATGTCGCATATTTTTGACTCTGTCAGAGTTTCTCTCAAATGGCACCTTGTAAAGTTGTTTCATAGTCACTCGGTGCCGTTGGAGGATACGTTGTATGGTCGACAGGCTTACAGCATTGATGTTGTTACAGTTTTTTCCAACTGCTTACACAAGTTTTCAAAACTGGCTCCTTTTTTTCACCAGTGCTAAGCTACGCTTCATCGCTTCTCCGGCCTGAGTCTGGCCACAATACTTCGTCCACATTACAGGATACGTTTTCTCTTGCCAAACATCGAGGGAAGTATCTCCTAGCATGGCATATCCAACCTTGGACAGAGGCAACCTCTATGTCCCCACATAGACCATATTTATAATTGCAGTCTCTTGTACATCTGTAAACAAGTGTCCTCGTCCTCCATGATGTCTTTGCCTTTCCACTCTGTACAGTATGTGTTCAGCATAGGAGCTGTAAACAATGTACAAAAAAAGTAGTACAGCATGATAACCAGTTACAAATGTGTATGCAATACTATTTGAAAATCTTGGCCATGTTCTGTTATAATCTCCACCCTGCACAGCCAGAAGAGGACTGGCCACCCCACATAGCCTGGTTCCTCTCTAGGTTTCTTCCTAGGTTTTGGCCTTTCTAGGGAGTTTTTCCTAGCCACCGTGCTTCTACACCTGCATTGCTTGCTGTTTGGGGTTTTAGGCTGGGTTTCTGTACAGCACTTTGAGATATCAGCTGATGTACGAAGGGCTATATAAATACATTTGATTTGATTTGATTTGACTATGCAGTCATACATATTTTACAGTACATTACTGTAATGCTAATAGTCATTAGGTAGTTGCATACCTGTTCTCATTTATGAAGGTTCGAATTATGGATGCCACTGTAAAACGACTCAAGTTGGGCTGGACTCTCAGTCCAGCCTCTCTAATGGTCAAACCGTGGTTGATCACATTATCAACAAGTGTTGCCCTAACCTCATCAGAGATGACTCTCCTTCCTTCTCTTCTTTGACCTTGTCCTCTTCTTCCTATTCCTCTGCCTCCTACTCCTCTTGCTCTCTGTCCATTGTTGGCATCCATTGTTCAAAAGAGGTAATCTGACCTTTGACCTATTTATAGGCCTATACTACAGTGGTTAGTGATCAGTTAAGCTATTAGTGTTTGCACATGTGAGGAGTGTGTGTGTGACCTGGTGAATAAGTGTAGCATTTTGATTGGTTGTGTTTGGAAAAGGAAAGCAAGTCACTTCCTGTTCGATTTTTGTGTTTTAGGTAGAGAATTGTGTGTAGTGTTTTGAAAAAAAGTGTTTTATGCAATTGACAACTGAGTCAAAGGCTGAGAAATAGCTTATGGTGTTGGATATTTGGTGTGTAGTTTTGCACTTTGAGTGAGAGGTTTCAAAAATCGTGTGACATGAAAAGATTTTGTGTGTAAGCAGTTGGAAAAAAATGTAATTGCACTTTAACGGTGACAAAGTTTGACCACAAACTGTTAGGGCCTACATAAAGTCCCAACAGCAGTCCCAACACATTACCACTGCTACACCTGGATATCAGCGGAGTGTTGTCTGGCAGCGAAACAGTTCATTCAGCCTTTTAAAAATACATAGCTGATATGGCTGACTTGCTTAAGCAAATGTGGTTTCTACTGAGTATTGAGATGTACAAACTATGGCATAAGGCGACGACAAGTTTATAAGAGGTAATCAGTCATTTCGATTAAGACATTAATGAGCGAGCTAGGACGAACGTAGTCTATATAACTATTTGTTCAGCACTTTTGAAAATGTACAGCAACAGAATTCCGAACATGGGCCGTTCTTAGAGTATTCTCCCTGTACACCAAGTCAGAACCGTAGGATACATAAAGGGGGCATATAAGCAGACAATGAAAGCTCCTACAATATTTCAATGATTACATTTCTCTAAAACAAGTTATAGACTACATATGCACCATCAAGTCAGAACGCTAGGTGAAATTAAGAGGGGAAAATAGGCCAAATTATTAGGGTGAGTCACATGGGCTACTAACAGCACAACATATACTTAGAATTACTTTCTTAGCTACAGTATACATATCTTCCCTGGCATATTACATAATTTATGCAGCAGCGTACAAGACATTTTTGGACTCTTGTTGTGCTGTCCTCACTTGAACAGGAAGGTGGTGCGGCAGTCCTTCGTGGGCAAATTTTGTCATCAAAATCTGTCATTCTCTGGGTTTGTTAAGGTCGTAGCTCTAGAAAGAGGCCCGAGTTCCCGACTTACAATTCCGAGTTGGATGACCGTTCAAAATGTATTTTCCCAGTCAGAGCTCTTCTTTTTTTTTTTACCAACTTCCCAGTTGTCTTGAACTCACTGAAGTCAGATTTCCCAGTTCTGAGTTAACAGTTGTTTTGAGTGCTGCAGAAATCATCCTGGATTGACAGCATGGCCAATGTTGAATGTTTATCATTTTAAGCTTGGAAAAGCCCTTAAACCCAGAATTGGGACCACACACATGTTCCACTGAATAGCAGGCTAGATTGCTTCCAAACCACTCATCGTTAAATTTGTGATTTCCAACTTGTTGTGTAATGTTTGTCCAATGGTCAATGAGCACCGATATGTTTTATCTATAATTTATCTTCATTATTTCGCTTCATAATGACAAGGATTGAAAAGGATTTTCCAGTAGATTGTTGGCTTGATTCATGATGATGACTGCTAGCTAAGATTTAGAAAGTATGATGATGACATAATCAGTCCAATCAAAAGCTACTATACGTATAACATGATTTGACATAATTTTATCTGTGGCCAATGACCTTGAGCCTTCTTGGATGGGCACTTCTAATGTAACTCTATGGCAGCACCCAAGGGGCTTGAATGTTTTTAGCTATACCCTTAGGTTTGGCAGTGACGTAGAGTCCCCATGAGTGACAGAACACTGAGCCAATCACGTGTATATTTTTACCAATGTTTATTTTTTAATATTTTTGCAATTTAGCAGATGCCCTTATCTAGACCAATTATGGTTAAGTGCCTTGCTAAAGTGCACATTGACCAATTTTTCACCTAGTTGCCTCAGGGATTCAAACCAGCAACCTTTTGGTTACTGGCCCAACACTCTTAACCGCTAGGCTACTGTACCTGTTGCCTTGTGTTGTGGAAATTCATACTGAGAAAGACTTTGTAATTTCTTCAAACAATCATCTTTATTTAATATCGATTAATTATTGCAATAATGAGAATTGTCAACCCAACAGTCAACAGACCTTTGGGCCCAGTAGCCTAACCTTTACAGACAATGCCGTTTTTATATAGCTGACAAAGATGCTTAGTCATGGCTGGTTCCACCCCTCCCACATAGATTTAGGGGCACCACTTTGGGTTCATCCTGTTGCCATCTGCCTCTGCCTCTGGCATTGTTTCTCAGATTCAAGAATGATTAGAAACAATAAGGGTTTTGTTCTATTCCTCCAGGCTCTCTTTATCTCAGTTACACCCAACACATTTTATCTATGGAATGCCATCTGTAGGTTTTTAGGCTCATCTCAGTTCACACAGACATTTAATAGAACATAAATGTTGTACTATTAGTTAAGTATATAATCTATTAGTATATAATCTATTAAATTAACTATTAATATCAAACAAATCAGGTAAATATGTCATTGTTCGATCACGTTCTCCCATTTTGAGATTTCTCTCAATTTAAAAGAAAAATTCCAAGGCTTAAAAAGACATTAAGAAATTCTCTGCAATCTAAATCAGAGTACATTTTTCATCAGTATGAAACAACTCATCATGTTAATACTACTCCAATTGGTCAGCATGGTAGAAATAACCATTTCCATCCCCATAGCACCATCTGTAGAAACTAAAATTAGCATATCCTGTTGGACAAATCCAGGTAGTGACTCCCGTTTAGAGGAAGAGGAAAAAAAACGGTTAGCACTGTTATTTTAATTTGAAACCCTGTCTATATGAACATGGAAACCCATACCATTGACAAAATATTGCCTAATTAGTGGACCCAAAACGGGGTGTTGTATCCACACTGGGATATCGCCTACTGCGATTACTATGGTATAGATTATCTTACGTCTATCCAAATGTGCAAAACCTCCTACAGAGTACCCATGTCTCCTATCTAACTATGTAACACGGTCCCCAAAAAATCCCAGTACATACCGGTTTACATAATTTATCAAACATTTTATCAAAACATTACACATTATAATTTCAACTTCACCAAGCCAGATGCCCTCGCAAGGCGTTTTTATATAGCTGATGTCATGTTTTGTCTTATATTGTCTTGTCATTATGCTTTCCCTTCTGTTCGTTTCCCCCTGCTGGTCTTATTAGGTTCGTTCCCTTTTTCTATCCCTCTCTCTCTCCCTCCCTCTCTCTCCTCTCTCTATCGTTCCGTTCCTGCTCCCAGCTGTTCCTCATTCTCCTACTCACTCATTTAGTCTTTCCACACCTGTTCCCTATCTTGTCCTCTGATTAGAGTCCCTATTTCTCCCCTTGTTTTCCGTTTCTGTCCTGTCGGATCCTTGTATATTGTTCGCCGTGCTGTGTCTTTGTCTCGCCCTGTCGTGTCTTGTTTCCCTCAGATGCTGAGGTCGGTGCCTTCCCGAGGCAACCTACAGTTTATGGTCGAGTCTCCAGTCTGTCCTCGTCACTACGAGTGGAATTAGTTTTTATGTTTTGTTTTCTGCTCCGATTTGTCTAGGAGTATTGCCTATTTTCCTTTACTGGAATAAAGACTCTGTTTTCGCCAAGTCGCTTTTGGGTCCTCATTCACCTGCATAACAGAAGGATCCGACCAAAGAATGGACCCAGCGACTACAGATGCTCGTAACACTGCCGTCGAGATCCAAGGAGCCATGCTCAGCAGACACGAGCAGGAATTGTCTGCTGCTCGTCATGCCGTGGAGAACCTGGCCGCTCAGGTTTCCGACCTCTCTGGACTGTTCCAGAGTCTTCGTCTCGTGCCACCTGTTACTTCCTGGTCTGCCGAGCCTCCGGAACCTAGGGTTAATAACCCGCCTTGTTACTCCGGGCAGCCCACGGAGTGCCGCTCCTTTCTCACCCAGTGTGATATTGTGTTCTCTCTCCAACCCAACACATACTCTAGAGAGAGAGCTCGGGTTGCTTACGTCATATCACTCCTTACTGGCCGGGCTCGAGAGTGGGGCACAGCTATCTGGGAGGCAAGGGCTGATTGTTCTAACAATTACCAGAACTTTAAAGAAGAGATGATTCGGGTTTTTGATCGTTCAGTTTTTGGTAGGGAGGCTTCTAGGGCCCTGGCTTCCCTATGTCAAGGTGATCGATCCATAACGGATTACTCTATAGAGTTTCGCACTCTTGCTGCCTCTAGTGACTGGAACGAGCCGGCGCTGCTCGCTCGTTTTCTGGAGGGACTCCACGCAGAGGTTAAAGATGAGATTCTCTCCCGGGAGGTTCCTTCCAGTGTGGACTCTTTGATTGCTCTCGCCATCCGCATAGAACGACGGGTAGATCTTCGTCACCAAGCTCGTGGAAGAGAGCTCGCGTTAACGGTGTTTCCCCGCTCCGCATCGCAACCATCTCCCTCCTCTGGCTCAGAGACTGAGCCCATGCAGCTGGGAGGTATTCGCATCTCGACTAAGGAGAGGGAACGGAGGATCACCAACCGCCTGTGCCTCTATTGCGGACTTGCTGGACATTTTGTCAATTCATGTCCAGTAAAAGCCAGAGCTCATCAGTAAGCGGAGGGCTACTGGTGAGCGCTACTACTCAGGTCTCTCCATCAAGATCCTGTACTACTATGTCGGTCCATCTACGCTGGACCGGTTCGGGTGCTACATGCAGTGCCTTGATAGACTCTGGGGCTGAGGGTTGTTTTATGGACGAAGTATGGGCTCGGAAACATGACATTCCTTTCAGACAGTTAGAGAAGCCTACGCCCATGTTCGCCTTAGATGGTAGTCATCTCCCAGTATCAGATATGAGACACTACCTTTAACCCTCACAGTATCTGGTAACCACAGTGAGACTATTTCCTTTTTGATTTTTCGTTCACCTTTTACACCTGTTGTTTTGGGTCATCCCTGGCTAGTATGTCATAATCCTTCTATTAATTGGTCTAGTAATTCTATCCTATCCTGGAACGTTTCTTGTCATGTGAAGTGTTTAATGTCTGCTATCCCTCCCGTTTCTTCTGTCCCCACTTCTCAGGAGGAACCTGGCGATTTGACAGGAGTGCCGGAGGAATATCATGATCTGCGCACGGTCTTCAGTCGGTCCAGAGCCAACTCCCTTCCTCCTCACCGGTCGTATGATTGTAGTATTGATCTCCTTCCGGGGACCACTCCTCCTCGGGGTAGACTATACTCTCTGTCGGCTCCCGAACGTAAGGCTCTCGAGGATTATTTGTCTGTGTCTCTTGACGCCGGCACCGTAGTGCCTTCTTCCTCCCCTGCCGGGGCGGGGTTTTTTTTTGTTAAGAAGAAGGACGGTACTCTGCGCCCCTGCGTGGATTATCGAGGGCTGAATGACATAACGGTTAAGAATCGTTATCCGCTTCCCCTTATGTCATCAGCCTTCGAGATTCTGCAGGGAGCCAGGTTCTTTACTAAGTTGGACCTTCGTAACGCTTACCATCTCGTGCGCATCAGAGAGGGGGACGAGTGGAAAACGGCGTTTAACACTCCGTTAGGGCATTTTGAGTACCGGGTTCTGCCGTTTGGTCTCGCCAATGCGCCAGCTGTTTTTCAGGCATTAGTTAATGATGTTCTGAGAGACATGCTGAACATCTTTGTTTTTGTCTACCTTGACGATATCCTGATTTTTTCACCGTCACTCGAGATTCATGTTCAGCACGTTCGACGTGTACTCCAGCGCCTTTTAGAGAATTGTCTCTACGTGAAGGCTGAGAAGTGCTCTTTTCATGTCTCCTCCGTCACTTTTCTCGGTTCTGTTATTTCCGCTGAAGGCATTCAGATGGATCCCGCTAAGGTCCAAGCTGTCAGTGAGTGGCCCGTTCCAAGGTCACGTGTCGAGTTGCAGCGCTTTCTAGGTTTCGCTAATTTCTATCGGCGTTTCATTCGTAATTTCGGTCAAGTTGCTGCCCCTCTCACAGCTCTTACTTCTGTCAAGACGTGTTTTAAGTGGTCCGGTTCCGCCCAGGGAGCTTTTGATCTTCTCAAAGAACGTTTTACGTCCGCTCCTATCCTCGTTACTCCTGACGTCACTAAACAATTCATTGTCGAGGTTGACGCTTCAGAGGTAGGCGTGGGAGCCATTCTATCCCAGCGCTTCCAGTCTGATGATAAGGTTCATCCTTGCGCTTATTTTTCTCATCGCCTGTCGCCATGGGAACGCAACTATGATGTGGGTAACCGCGAACTGCTCGCCATCCGCTTAGCCCTAGGCGAATGGCGACAGTGGTTGGAGGGGGCGACCGTTCCTTTTGTCGTTTGGACAGACCATAAGAACCTTGAGTACATCCGTTCTGCCAAACGACTTAATGCACGTCAAGCTCGTTGGGCGTTGTTTTTCGCTCGTTTCGAGTTTGTGATTTCTTACCGTCCGGGTAGTAAGAACACCAAGCCTGATGCCTTATCCCGTCTCTTTAGTTCTTCTGTGGCTTCTACTGATCCCGAGGGGATTCTTCCTTATGGGCATGTTGTCGGGTTGACAGTCTGGGGAATTGAAAGACAGGTTAAGCAAGCACTCACGCACACTGCGTCGCCGCGCGCTTGTCCTAGTAACCTTCTTTTCGTTCCTGTTTCTACTCGTCTGGCTGTTCTTCAGTGGGCTCACTCTGCCAAGTTAGCTGGTCATCCCGGCGTTCGAGGTACTCTTGCTTCTATTCGCCAGCGCTTTTGGTGGCCTACTCAGGAGCGTGACACGCGCCGTTTCGTGGCTGCTTGTTCGGACTGCGCGCAGACTAAGTCAGGTAACTCTCCTCCTGCCGGTCGTCTCAGACCGCTTCCCATTCCTTCTCGACCATGGTCTCACATCGCCTTAGACTTCATTACCGGTCTGCCTTTGTCTGCGGGGAAGACTGTGATTCTTACGGTTGTCGATTGGTTCTCTAAGGCGGCACATTTCATTCCCCTCGCTAAGCTTCCTTCCGCTAAGGAGACGGCACAAATCATCATCGAGAATGTGTTCAGAATTCATGGCCTTCCGTTAGATGCCGTTTCAGACAGAAGTCCGCAATTCACGTCACAGTTTTGGAGGGAGTTCTGTCGTTTGATTGGTGCGTCCGTCAGTCTCTCTTCCGGATTTCATCCCCAGTCTAACGGTCAAGCAGAAAGGGCCAATCAGACGATTGGTCGCATACTACGCAGCCTTTCTTTTAGAAACCCTGCGTCTTGGGCAGAACAGCTCCCCTGGGCAGAATACGCTCACAACTCGCTTCCTTCGTCTGCTACCGGGTTATCTCCGTTTCAGAGTAGTCTGGGTTACCAGCCTCCTCTGTTCTCATCCCAGCTTGCCGAGTCCAGCGTTCCCTCCGCTCAAGCGTTTGTCCAACGTTGTGAGCGCACCTGGAGGAGGGTGAGGTCTGCACTTTGCCGTTACAGGGCACAGACTGTGAGAGCCGCCAATAAACGTAGGATTAAGAGTCCTAGGTATTGTTGCGGCCAGAGAGTGTGGCTTTCCACTCGTAACCTTCCCCTTACGACAGCTTCTCGTAAGTTGACTCCGCGGTTCATTGGTCCGTTCCGTGTCTCCCAGGTCGTCAATCCTGTCGCTGTGCGACTGCTTCTTCCGCGACATCTTCGTCACGTCCATCCTGTCTTCCATGTCTCCTGTGTCAAGCCCTTTCTTCGCACCCCGTTCGTCTTCCCTCCCCCCCCGTCCTTGTCGAGAGCGCACCTATTTACAAGGTACGTAGGATCATGGACATGCGTTCTCGGGGACGGGGTCACCAATACTTAGTGGATTGGGAGGGTTACGGTCCTGAGGAGAGGAGTTGGGTTCCGTCTCGGGACGTGCTGGACCGTTCGCTGATTGATGATTTCCTCCGTTGCCGCCAGGATTCCTCCTCGAGTGCGCCAGGAGGCGCTCGGTGAGTGGGGGGTACTGTCATGTTTTGTCTTATATTGTCTTGTCATTATGCTTTCCCTTCTGTTCGTTTCCCCTGCTGGTCTTATTAGGTTCGTTCCCTTTTTCTATCCCTCTCTCTCTCCCTCCCTCTCTCTCCTCTCTCTATCGTTCTGTTCCTGCTCCCAGCTGTTCCTCATTCTCCTACTCACTCATTTAGTCTTTCCACACCTGTTCCCTATCTTGTCCTCTGATTAGAGTCCCTATTTCTCCCCTTGTTTTCCGTTTCTGTCCTGTCGGATCCTTGTATATTGTTCGCCGTGCTGTGTCTTTGTCTCGCCCTGTCGTGTCTTGTTTCCCTCAGATGCTGCGTGTGAGCAGGTGTCTGAGTCTGCTACGGTCGGTGCCTTCCCGAGGCAACCTACAGTTTATGGTCGAGTCTCCAGTCTGTCCTCGTCACTACGAGTGGAATTAGTTTTTATGTTTTGTTTTCTGCTCCGATTTGTCTAGGAGTATTGCCTATTTTCCTTTACTGGAATAAAGACTCTGTTTTCGCCAAGTCGCTTTTGGGTCCTCATTCACCTGCATAACAGCTGACACTAAAGACTTAATCATGACTGGTTCCACCACTCCCATTTAGATTGGGGGACCCCATAAACCACTTTGGGTCCATCCTGTGGTCATCTGCCTCTGGTTTTGTTTCTCAGATGTAAGAATGATTAGAAACAACAAGGGTTTTGTTCTATTCCTCCAGGCTCTCTTTATCTCAGTTACACCCAACACATCTTATCTATGGAATGCCAGCTGTAGGTTTTTAGGCTCCTCTCTGTTCACACAGACATTTAATAGAACATAAATGTATTACTATTAGTTAAGTATATAATCGTTAACTATTAATATCAAACAAATCACATAAATATGTAATTGTTCTATCACACCTGGCATATGCAGGTATTGTGACTCAAATATAGATGTATTTATATTTTTAGGCATATAACAGTGACTCCACTCTGAGTAGAGCGAAAGGTTAACCCTTTAGATCAGGGGTGTCAAACTCATTTCGCATCGTGGGCCACATACGGCCTAGGGAGATGTCAAGTGGGCCGGACCATTAAAATTATACCATACTCTGCTATAAATAACCAAAATATCATGTCTTTCCTTTGTTTTGGTGTAAAGAAGCACAAGAACATGTGGAAAATATTGAAATTTAATGAACTATCCTTTTACAAAACATTTCATGAAACACCTCATATTTCCTTAGACAAATGTGCAATTTACTTTTATCATTCACAAATATGCATTGCAACTGATCCCACTGATTGTACAAAGGCACAAAACTTTAATTGGTACTGAAAAATATAGTAATGCACTTTAAGATTAAATGAGACTTTTAAAGAAAGGAATTTTTAAACCACTTACACATACGCATATAAAATCTAAATGTAATCCCTGCGTACACCTTACAAACTAAGGAGAGTGATTTTAAATGTGTTTCCTCAGACCCGCCAGCAATTCGTTAATCTTATCTCTTCTCAGTTGTCCTTGCAAGCCGTCATATTTTTCGCTGTGATGAGTCTCGTAGTGGCGTCGAATATTATATTCCTTCAATACCGAAACTTGTTGCAAACACACCAAGCACAAAGGTTTTCCGTGCATCTCTGTAAATAAATAGGACGTGGTCCATTTTTATTTGAAAATTCTACACTCCTTATCTACTTTTCTCCGTTTGGATAATGACATTTTGGCTAATGAGGGTGTAGCGGAGAGGTAGAGACCAAGGTATTAACAACGTCGTAACAAGCAGCAGATGGCGCATTGATACCGTCTGCTGTTTTCAGTCTGTCTCAGTGATGCGGCTTGTCTTCTACTCTGATGGAAAGAGTGCGCCCCTTAGCGGATAATCCATGAATTGCAGCGAATTAAAAATATTAATTCCATGTCTTTTATGCATTTTTTCCACTTTCAAATTATCCTGCGGGCCTGATCGAACCTCCTTGGGGGCCGGTTCCGGTATGTTTGACACCCCTGCTTTAGATAGATCTGATTAAACTTCCCCTGACCCCTGATAGACTCCGACCCTCAGCACATATTGTTGATGAGGTGCTATCTACAGTTGAAGTCTGAAGTTTACATACACCTTAGCCAAATAAATCTAAACTCATCTACAAACCTAACTGAGTCAGGTTTGTAGGCCTCCTTGCTCGCACACGCTTTTTCAGTTCTGCCCACAAATCTTCCATAGGATTGAAGTCAGGGCTTTGTGATGGCCACTCCAATACCTTGACTTTGTTGTACTTAAGCCATTTTGCCACAACTTTAGAAGTGTGCTGGGATCATTGTCCATTTGGAAGACCCATTTGCGACCAAGCTTTAACTCCCTGACGGATGTCTTGTGATGTTGCTTCAATATATCCACATAATGTTCCTACCTCATGATGCAATCTTTTTGTGAAGTGCACCAGTCCCTCCTGCAGCAAAGCACCCCCACAACATGATGCTGCCACCCCCGTGCTTCATGGTTGGGATGGTATTCTTCGGCTTGTAAGCCTCCCCCTTTTTCCTCCAAACATAACGATGGTCATTAGGGCCAAACAGTTCTATTTTTGTTTAATCAGACGAGGACATTTCTCCAAAAAGTACGATCTTTGTCATCCCGTAGTCTGCAAACCGCAGTCTGGCTTTTTTTTAATGGTGGTTTTGGAGCAGTGGCTTCTTATATGCTGAGCGGCCTTTCAAGTTATGTCGATATGGGACTCGTTTTTACTGTGGATAAAGATACCTTTGTACCTGTTTCCTCCAGCATCTTCACAAGGTCCTTTGCTATTGTTCTGGGATTGATTTGCACTCTTCGCACCAAAGTACGTTCCTCTCTAGGACACAGAACGCGTCTCCTTCCTGAGCGGTATGACGGCTGCATGGTCCCATGGTGTTTATGCTTGCGTACTATTGTTTGTACAGATGAATCTCTGGATAAGAGCATCTGCTAAATGACTTAAATGTAAATGTAAATGTAAATGAACGTGGTACCTTCAGGCATTTGGAAATTGATCCCAATGATGAACAAGACTTTTGGTCTTGGCTGATTTCTTTTGATTTTCCCATGATGTCAAGCAAAGAGGCACTGAGTTTGAAGGTAGACCTTGAAATACATCCACAGGTTCACCTCCAATTGACAATTAGCCCATCAGAAGCTTCCAAAGTCATGATATCATTTTCTGGAATTTTCCAAACTGTTTAAAGGCACAGTCAACTTAGTGTATGTAAACTTCTGACCCACTGGAATTGGGATACAGTGAATTATAAGTGAAATAATCTGTCTGTAAACAATTGTTGTAAAAATGACTTGTGTCATACACAAAGTAGATGTCCTAACCAACATGCCAATACTATAGTTTGTTAACAAGACATTTGTGGAGTGGTTGAAAAACGAGTTTTAATGATTCCAACCTAAGTGTATGTAAACTTCCGACTTCAACTGTACATATATTTATAACATGTTTTAATATAATTTCTTATTTGAGTGGTCATGCCATCATTGGGTATCGGGCAGTGTCCAACGTTAATCCACATCTATATCATTACTGGGGTTGTCTTGCATATGGATTTCAAACTTGAGGGAGTTGTACTGAACATTACACATGAACCAATATGCTCAACTTCATGTGTTTACTTTACAACCAAAGTGATAATGACAGAGGAACTGAGGAGGCATAATAAACTCTCTCTGTATTTGAGCCTGACCCACAAAGAGACACTTTGGCGACAGAGGAAGAGTGTGGAGGGAACACAGTGAACTGTGAAATCTGAAGAGGCACAAGACACACCAAAGATGACCTGCCCTGGCAGATGAGGATGAAGTTTAACAACCAGCTGAGTACAGTGGATCTGTACACCCTCATCAACACACACACCAACATCCCCAAGATCAGGGAGGGACGACTGGCAGCACAGGTACACACACGCATGCACCCACACACACACGAACGCACGCACACAAAACCGACAGGGACCCACAAAAAGGTGTATGTGAGGGTGGTTAATAATACATGTATTACATCAAGGATCATCAACTAGATTCAGCTGCGGGTCGATTTTTTTCTTGAGAGGATGGTTGGGGGTCCGGAACTGTCACGCCTTGGTCGAGGTATTTTGTGTTTATATTCATTTATTTGGTCAGGCCAGGGTGTGGCATGGGGTTTTTGTATGTGGTGTGTTGGTATTGGGATTGTAGCTTAGTGGGGTGTTCTAGTTAAGTCTATGGCTGTCTGAAGTGGTTCTCAATCAGAGGCAAGTGTTTATCGTTGTCTCTGATTGGGAACCATATTTAGGCAGCCATATTCTTTGTGTGTTTCGTGGGTGATTGTCCTTAGTGTCTTGATGTTCCTGTCTCTGTGTTTGTAGTCACCAGATAGGCTGTATAGGTTTTCACTTTCTGTTTGTTGTTTTGTAGTGTTTGTATTTAGATTCGTGTTACGTTAGTTGAATAAACATGGATCACAATATACACGCTGCATTTTGGTCTGACTCTCCTTCACCACAAGAGAACCGTTACAGGAACATCATTTTCAAATAATTTGTAGACTGCAAATTGACTGCAAGAAGCCCAGATATAATACATAATATTTTACTAACACATAATAATGTCAAACCTCGCTTACATCTGTATATGATCACGTGCCTCTCTCTATTATACGTGGGAGTACTTGGGAACACATCTCCCAGATTAAAGTCAGTTGGAGCTGATTTCATGGTGCTTTTACAGTTTTTTATGTCCAACAATGAAAATTTAACAAAGTTAGTATTTTTTTCCCTCAGAAAACTTGGGGTGGGCAAATAAAACTGCCAGTTGGGGAACTCTGTATTCCATGATAACAATAAACTGATCCGATGTTTATTGTACCCTTGCAGTTCTGGGCAGCATATGTACCATGTGAGACTCAGTACAAAGATGCCGCCAGACAAATTCTTGAGCAGATAGTCGTCATCCATAGAATGTGTATGAAATACCCAGAAGCCTTCATGTTTGCTTCCAGCAGCAAAGGTGAGAGTCATCTACAAAATAAATGTGATCAAAGGTTATACAGTAAGGGCTCTATTCAATATCTAAAGCGGAAGTGTTGTAGATTCCGCAATATACATTTCAAGGTAATTTCCGATTGAGTCAAACATATGCAGCGTTTACCGTGAATGCAGTCTCCGCTAAACTTCAATCACACCGTAGAGCTGAACTTCCGCGATACGGATTGAATGGAGCCATACATTTTGTTATGAGAATGAAACCCCTTTTTTAAATATATATATTTTTAGAACACTCCACTGTGAAATACCATCGATAGCAAAGTTGTATTCACTTCCCACCTGTATTATAAATCATTTATTTTACCACAGATATCGTGGATGCCTTTAGTCAGAACAGGACAGCCAGTCTGATCGGGGTGGAAGGATGACAGTCTTTGGACAGCAGCCTGGGAACCCTGCGTACCATGTACCACCTGGGGGTCCGCTACCTCACCCTCATCCACAGCTGCAACACACCATGGCGAGTAGGCTCTGCTACCCTGCTGACGACAGGGCCACCCTGGTCTGGGGACTAGGTGCCACAGATTATACTCAGTAAGTGACAAGGTGCTCAACATTTTTTTTCCTACGATTCCTAAGTTTGTCAACACTTTACACACCATATGATGCACTCTCAAAGAGCACATACAGCTAAGATATAAATGACACAAATGTAAATGAATGAGACACAACAGGTAACAGCTGAAACTGCTTATTAATAGACAAATAAAATACTGTATTTCACAGAATTCTGTGGTGGGGAAAATAGGGGATTCCTGTCGCCAACTGTTTCAGAGGTGTCATATTCTGGGAGAGTCGTCTAAACAGATGGACCTGCTAATCAAACCATGGCCCTGGAGAGACTACAGAGCCTAGTGAATCCCTCAGCTACTCACTGATTCATATCATATTAGCAGGATATAGGAAAGTGGAAGAGAAATATGCCTTCCAGAAGCTGGCCGGGTATTTTACTGTGGTTGTGTGTGTTTTCACCCCAGGTCAGACAATAGGCTAGTGGATTCGGGAGACAAGCCATGAGCGCAACACAATGGACTGTTTGAGTTTGGAAAGGTTAGTCTATCACACTGAGTCACACACACACACACATTGGAAATACCCACTCATATCATAGGTCATATCTACTATACTATTTGGCACAGCTTGTAATACTTCTGCTTTTGAGTTTATTTGGAAATCAGATATAAATGCCTGTCATAAACATAGGTATTCCAAGTAAATGTTTTAATCAAATGTGCAATTCCTCAGAAACTATTGGGTTACCCTCAATACTTATTTTCATCTACAGCTTGCATTCATTTATGTTATAGCAGTATTATATCACCGGTATAAAACACACTGGATGAAAACATGTACATTCTCTTGACAGACTATCCAAGCTACAAACCATATCATTAGGTTTGATAGGCTGAATGAATCACATATAATTGTCTCGAAAACACCAGTAGGGTGACACAGTAAGAGGGTCATTTCCACCAGTCCTGGCAGAAACATTCAGAACGCTTTTTCACCCGACAGCAACTGGTATTTGAGATGAACTGCATTGGGATGTTGATTGACTTGGCCCACGTGTCAGAGAAAGTGAAGAACCAGGTTCTAGACCTGTCCAAAGCTCCAGTCATCTTCAGTCACTCCTCTGCCCACGCTGTGTGCCTACACAAGAGGAACGTGTCTGACGACGTCCTGAGGAAGGTGGTGAGTGAAGGGGGAGAGGGGCAAGGGGATAGTGGATTACAGAATACATATGAGGAACTTAGACATTCATTCCCCTTAGACATCATCCCTTCCCTGAGGAGGGTGATGAGTCAGGGGAGAAAGGTGAGAGACGAGGGAACAGAGAATTGGGAGTTTGGTAGTGAGAGGACAAGTACTAGGGGAGCAGGCCGATTGAGGGGATTGGATGCTGAGGAGAGTGAGTTGTATAAAGGAATTAGACCTGAGAGTGGTGGTGAGTGGACATGTGATAGGATGAAGGGGTATGTGACAGGAGGGATACGGAGGGATAAGAGGAAGAACATGGATTGAGAAAACAGACAGAGAACAGAAAATGGGTTAAGAGTGAAAAGGAGGTGTCTGGGTATATAGGCTGAGGGGAGGATGAGAAAGGGCTAAGAGGAAGGTTGAGACAGGTTGTTTTAGGCAAAGACCAAGAAAAGTAAGCAATAAGACTGCAAAAGAAACGTGGTAATGTCTACAGTGATATTAAAACTACAATGATATCAAAAGGAAGTTAGAAAAGCCATCAGACCATTCCAATACTTTGGAAAACAGACACAAACTAAAAGCAGGTTTTCATCAAGGATCTCTCTGTACTTTGCTCTGTTAATCTTTGCCTCATTCCTGACTAGTCTCCCAGTCCCTGAAGCTGAAAAACATCCCCACAGCATGATGCTGCCACCACCATGCTTCACCGTAGGGTTGGTGCCAGGTTTCCTCCAGACATGACGCTTGGAATTAACACCAAAGAGTTTAATCTTGTTTCTCATGGTCTGAGCCCTTTAGTTGCCTCTTGGCAAATTCCTAGTGGGGTTTCATGTGCCTTTAACCGAAGAGGGGCTTCCGTCTGGCCACTACCATAAAGACCTGATTGGTGGAGTGCTGCAGCGATGGTTGTCCTTCTGTAAGTTTCTCATATCTCCACAGAGGAACTCTGGAGCTCTGTCAGAGTGACCGCTGGGTTCTTGGTCACCTCCCTGACCAAGGCCCTTCTCAACACAATCCTGTCTCTGAGCTCCACGGACAATTCCCTTGGCCTCGTGGCTTGGTTTTTGCTCTGACATGCACTGTCAACTGTGGGACCTTATATAGACAGGTGTGTGCCTTTCCAAATCATGTCCACAATCAATTGAATTTACCACAGGTGGACTCCAATCAAGTTGTAGAAGCATCTCAAGGATGATCAATGGAAACAGGATGCACCTGAACTCAATTTTGAGTCTGAGAGCAAATAGTCTGAATACTTATGTAAATAATGTATTTCTGTTTTTTTTATTTTTCTGAATTTGTATTTAAAATAAATACATTTTATAATAAGGCTGTAATGTAACAAAATGTGGAAAAAGGGAAGGGGTCTGAATACTTTCCGAATGCACTGTACATTCACCTTTCTTTTCATATTCAATCTAGATCACTTTAACAAAATGAAAACTGTGAGTAGAGGGAATTGACCTAGGAGTTAATCGCCTAGTTACAATAAAACACCAATGAACTTGATTGAGCAAAGTGTATTATCTTAAAATATGTTTTACGGGGATCACGTGACCCTTGAACGAGATGGCCGCATGAAATAAGAGCTCCGCACAAGTAGTTTCCAATTCCTAATCTTACTTCCACTCCAAGTTCAAACTCATTTAGCTTTAGTAAGAAAAGGTCATGGCGGCTACAAAAGGCGACACTACAGGTGACATTTTTACCCGGACTCGAGTATTAGCGAGGGAAAAAGCCTCCAAGAAGAAGCTAGCTTCAGAAAAAACTAGCGCCGTTACCCAGGAGAAAGAGAACCCGCTCCCCCACGAGGCACAACGAATGCCAACCTCGCACTCTGTCGAAGACATCCTTTCTGAGTTCAGATCCCAACGTACAGAACTAAACGCTAAATTAGATGCCATTAACTCTCAGCTCAGTGCGATAGGGGGCAAGGTGATGTTGATAAAAGGATATGTAGAAGGGCGAGCCGGTCAAGGATCGATTCAGACAAGGTGGTAAAATTGTACGACAAGCGACAGTTTATTCAGAGTAAAGATATCTGGTACAGCGTAATTACGGCCCTTCCGTTAGCCCATAAGACCAGCAGGAAAGAGAAAGAGTTAACCGTTACACACACAATTTATACAGAACAGAAAGTAGGTTGATTCTAGAAGATCGGTTCTTCGGATTGGTTCAGGCTGGAGGTAGTCTTCTTGCATTGGCTCAGCTGGGCCGTCACTCTAGAATCCCGCCGTCACACAATGTTCAGCTAAAGGGAGAGATTTGGTGTGTGCACTGGCCTGGCAGTTAGTGTGTGTAATGTGTGTGTGTGTGTGTGTGTGGGAGCTATCCTGTAGGGGACCCAACATGCTTTACTGTGAAAATACGTTGCTATGTGTTGTCTCAGTTATAACAATGCAATAGCAGTAAGCTGGTCACCTGCATAAGAAATAGCACTTCCTTACAGTGACAATCCTGGAAAACGCTTTGCATGACATCAACAACAAGATAACCATAAACGCGGGGCAACCTGGACGAGTCAGAGGGGTGAATCCTATCTATGGAAAACTTATTGACAGATGCCATGGAAACAATAGCATATGCTAAAAAGAAAATAGAGCATCTGGAAGAGAAAACAGAGGACCTGGAAAACAGGGGGCGAAGGAATAATTGCGTTATATTCAATCTGGGCGAAAAAGAAGAGGGAAACATGCCACTGATCCGCTACCTGCAAGACAAACTTCCCGAGTGGCTCCACATGTCCAGCGACAGGCCCATAGAACTCGAGAGAGAGAGCTCACCGAGCACTGAGGCCCCCACCAGCAGCCAGACAACCACCTGTCCACCGACAGGCCCATAGTCCACCGAGCACTGAGGCCCCCACCAGCAGCCAGACAACCACCTGTCCACCGACAGGCCCATAGAACTCGAGAGAGCTCACCGAGCACTGAGGCCCCCACCAGCAGCCAGACAACCACCTGTCCACCGACAGGCCCATAGAACTCGAGAGAGCTCACCGAGCACTGAGGCCCCCACCAGCAGCCAGACAACCACCGCGCCCAATCACCATACGTTTCCTGAGATTCGCCGACAAAGGAACGAGTCCTACAGGCGGCGAAAAACAACACCATCACAGTGGGAAACGGCAAACTCGCTTTACACCAGGACCTGTCAGCTGGAATGCGCCGAGAATTTGACGAAGTGAAGAAATACTCCATTGAAGAGGCATCTTCAGGGGATTCAAATACCCAAACGAGCTCAGGATTCTTCACCAAGGAGCCTTGAGACACTTCAAAACTCCCGAAGAGGCAAAACGTTTTTTGAAAGACAATCCTGGCCAATGAGAAACAGACCAATGACTAAATGCGATTAATGCCATTACTAAAGGAGGTAAGACGACATATAGCCGATATCCAGAGACCCACCCCCTAAATGTCATTATAGCCGTCCAATTTATATTTATTTTCCTTTAACTGAGAGGGATGGGCTGTATAGCCTAACCTAGGCCTACTAATGTTTCAGCCTACTTTTATTTTCCTGTTTTTTTGTTGCAATTATTACTTGGGGTTCCCTATGTCCCTTGGGGGAGGTATATGTAGGCTGGGCTATTGATTTTATTTTTCTCCCCTCTTTTACTGTGGTCTGGACGAGGGCAACTGTGTAATTTACTCAATGCGGGGTGGAGAGGATGAGGCATTTCTTTGGTGGGGAGAGGGAGACGTTGTGCGTTGCTAACTGTTCCCGGTTTTTGTTTTATTCGGAACACAGAATTGAGACTGAGCGGGGGGCAATAGATCCAACGGGATGTGTTGAGTTGTTTGGGAACTCGGCTGGGGTGATCAGAGATTATTATTTTATGTACACCATTTATTTTCCTTTTATGTGAACGCAGCTGTAATTGCTATCCACTTTTACCCAGCGATGACTTGCACTAAAGTTCGATTACTGCTCGATGACGATGACTAGTACCTTAAATCTATTGACATGGAACTGCCATGGTCTCTAGGGCATGCAATAAAACGAAAAAAGATACTATGTGCTCTAAAAAAAAGGAAAACGCAGACATTGCGCTATTACAAGAGACACACCTCTGTGATGCTGAACATGCCAAACTCCGCAGAGCTTGGGTGGGACAGGTGTATTTCTCCTCTTTCAAATCAAACAGTAGAGGCACAGCCATACTTATCCATAAAAATGTTCCATTCATAATTGACAAAAACATATCTGATCCGGAGGGGAGATTTATTTTGATAACTGGGTCACTATATGGTCAACCAATTACTATATTAAACATATACATAATAGCTCATCTATGGACTGTACATACTACTCTAATGTCCATAACACCTACTCCCGTATAGATTACATTTTTATCCCAAAGAGTTTGTCCACCTCCACTTTGACCTCTGTAAAAACATCCAGAGGGCAAAGAGCTGCAAATTCAACACCTCCATGCTATCAAATGACGTGTTCCATACATTGGTAACTACATGGATAGACAACTACACACAAGACAACAAAGATTCTCCTGTTTCTCTGGCCACAATGTGGGACGCTGCTAAAGCCACACTAAGAGGTCACCTAATTGCATATGCATCCTCTAAGAAAAAAGCAATGGAAGCACACAGGCTAGATCTTGAGAGGGAGCTTGAATGCTGTGAAAAAATACATAAACAATCCCTAGACAGCACCTCCTGGAGTCATCTTAAAGCAGCCAAAGCCAAACTGAATTTGGACTACACTCGGGAGATAAAAAAAATAGTTTTCTTTACTAAACAGAAATACCATGAGTATAGCAATAGGCCCAGTAGATTGCTTGCTTATCAATTAAAAAAGGAACAGTCCGAGCGTACAATCATGGCTATCCGAACAGCAGAGGACGAGGTCACATATGACCCCAAAAATATAAATGGAACTTTTCATGATTTTTCCTGCAAACTATATACCTCTGAGAGAAAACACACGGAGGCAGAACTCCACTCTTTCCTAGAGGGAATCTCGCTACCTAAACTATCAGAGACCGACCAAGAAAATCTCAACTCCCCCTTCACTCCTGAGGAGATCCTGGAGGCAATTACCTCCATGCCACCTAATAAGTCCCCAGGCCCAGATGGATTCCCCAGAGAGTTCTACAAAGCTTTTTGGCCCCAGCTCAGCCCTATCTTCATGCTAATGCTGGAGGATTTTTGCAAAAACGGAGTTCTCCCAGACTCAATGCACACAGCTCGCATTACAGTGTTGCTAAAAAAGGACAAGGACCCTCTATCCTGCTCGTCCTTCCGGCCCATAAGCTTGTTGGATTTTGACTATAAAATAATTACCAAATTGCTCGCCAAAAGACTAAACACTCTTCTTCCCAAAATAATAAAAGCGGACCAAACTGGATTTATTAGAAATAGATACTCTTCTGATAACATTCGCCGTCTTTTTGATATTATTGATCAAGTAAACGCACAGAAGAACCCTGTCCTGCTGGCTTCACTGGATGCTGAGAAGGCGTTTGACAGGATGGAGTGGAGCTTTCTGTTTTCAGTCTTAGAAAAGTTCAATATGGGCCCAAATTCTATTAAATGGATCAAATCACTATACTCTCATCCAAATGCCATGGTGACTACCAATGAACTGAACTCTGACAGATTCCCTCTGGAACGGGGCACAAGACAAGGGTGTTCGCTGTCCCCGCTGCTCTACTTGTTGGGGGCGGAGCCTCTGGCAGAGCTGATAAGGAGCAATCCAAGTATTATGGGTGTTTCTGCAGGTGGCCTGCAGCACAAGATTTCGCTTTACACGGATGATGTCTTGCTCTACATATCCAACCCTGAGAAATCCCTCCCTCTCATTTTAGACACAATTGCTCAGTATGGCAAGTTTTCAGGTTATAAGATCAATTTTAACAAATTCAATGTCTGCCCTCTCAATATTACACTCACAGCTCTATGAAGACACTTTGTCCTTTCCAATGGAAAACACAGGGGTTTCAATACCTCGGGATCTTCATAACACCAGATCTGAATAGCCTTTTTAAGGAAAATTATCTTCTACTCCTGGATCGAATCAAGAACGATCTCCAAACCTGGATCTCCCCCCAATTAGCTTAGTAGGAAGAATTAATGTAATCCGTATGAACGTCCTCTCTAGACTGAACTACTTATTTCAGATGCTCCCATGCTATCTCCCAGTTTCCTTCTTCAAAACAACTAACCAAAGCATCACCAAATTTATATGGGGCAATAAAAAACCTAGGATCAAGTTTTCCACTCTATCGAAACCTGAATCTTCTAAGGGTGGTCTTGCCCTTCCCTCCCTTCAATTGTACTGCTGGTCTGCCCAAATCTGCAACATGCTAACATGGATCACAAACAGACAAGAGTCAACGTAGATTCAGATAGAAGCCCAATCCTGTGGTTCATTGCCCTTAAGCTCAATTATATTCATTAATACATTTAGTGAAGTGGGCAACATAGCCAAAACCTTTGTGATTTACAGCACCCTACTAGCGTGGAGGGACTGTAAGAAATACCTGGGCATTTCCTCCCAAATATGTTCTCACTCGCCTATAGTAGGCAACCCAGACTTGCCAAAAGCCCTGAGGGATGCCAACTTTAATCTTTGGCATACTCTAGGAATCAGGACCTTTTCAGACCTATTTCATCAGAAAACCACTACACTGAAATCCTTTCAAGAGCTCTGCAGTGAATTCGATGTGCCAAGATGCATTAAAAAAATATCTTCAAATTAGACATAATTTCCTCATTTACCTCCAAGAGGAGTTTTAGAACTCAGTTGAATGAAGTTGAAACCCTTCTTGTCACAGCACAATCCATTAAAGGCTAAATATCTTACATCTATAGACTCCTTTCTGAGAAAGGAAGCTCCTCCTTTACTCCTTTGAAAATAATCTGGGAAAAGGACCTTGGTCTGACTATCAGTGATGAGTTATGGGCGGAGGTTTGCGACAGGGTATACTGCTCCTCTACCAGTGTAAAAATGAAAGAATCTAATTACAAATGTTTGTACAAATTTTATTATAGTCCTTTGAGACTCCATAGAATGAAAACAGATATGTCTCCTAACTGTAAAGATGTACCTCTGAAAGTGGAACCTATATTCATGTATTTTGGAGCTGTAGAGAGATTGCCAGATTCTGGCAATCTGTACATACTGCTGCACAGAAAATACTAGAGATACAGTTTGATATGACCCCGTGTATCTATCTTCTTAGTGCCCAGCAGGACTTTGTTCTTGATCCTGACAGAGAAAATTTGCTTATGACTATTACATACTTTGCTAAGAAATGTATTCTTCTATTGTGGGCCTCTAATACCTCTCCTACATTTAAAATGTGGATTGACCAGATTGTTGACTTTCTTCCTCTTGAAAAGCTCACTTATGACCTCCACAAGAGACAGCCCAAGTTTGATAGACTCTGGTCTCCACTATTCAACTATATTTCAAACTGGACAGAGTGAACGGGGTGACTAGGGAAATGCGCAGATACATGTTGTGTAAGGTACTGTAAAACCTAAAAACTAATTATTGGCCCGTCGTCTCAGCGAATGCTTGAAATAGCTGATAAGAACCTTGATAGTGCTGCTGCAAGTATTATCTGTTTTTTTTGTGTGTTTTTATTTTAATTTAGTTTTTGAGTATGTGTGCGTATGTGTATGTGTATGTATGTATATGTGTATGTATGTATGTATGTATGTATGTATGTATGTATGTATGTATGTATGTATGTATGTATGTATGTATATGCACCAAGGAAAATAAATAGATTAAGAAAAATAAATGTTTTTATTTGACTTTATCAGTCATTTTAATTGTATTTTTTTTTTTTTTTTTTTCAAATTTATGATTTTTTTGCCTTTTTTTCTTTTAAAGCCTGTCACAGCTCTGAATGTGGAATGTGTTTTGTTGGTTGATTGAAAAACAAGAACTTTAAACTTTAAATTGAAAAAAAAAGATGTTTTACGTGGAAAGACACCCATTCTGCTGGGGGAGGAGTGCAGAGATTAGCATAATATTGGCTATATTTTGACACACACATACCCCTCTCTACCTGTGCTGTCTGTCAGGGTCCCGGAGGGTCTGGAGGATGTGTTTAAGTACCCTGCTCCAGTGGCAGAGCTGCTGAGCAGAGGATGGACAGATGCTGAGGTGAAAGCTACTCTAGGGGACAACCTGCTCAGTGTGTTCAGAGAGGTGCCTACGCTGTGTGAGTACGACAGTAAAAGTTACACACTATTTCCACAAGATTGATATCAACACACAAGCCTCCATAGATCTACTTAAAAAGGGCTGATGCAATACAAATACAGTGGCATACACAGAGATGAGGCATTTTTAATGCACTATTTGTTCCAGTGCTTTGTTACCCTCCCTGACTCTGAACTCCTATCTTCCAGGTACGAGGCAGCTAGACGATCTTCCCATCCCTTATGAAGTGAAAAACGACTACAGGACCCGCTATGGCTACCCTGTCCCAACCCAGACAGTGCTGGGACAGTTCTCTACCTCAGCTCTCTGGCCCTGGCACTAACACTGACTCTGAGCAGCCTGCTGTCCTGGTCTCTCTCTATAAGCCCCCTCTAAATAGACCATGCTGGGTGTGGTGGTATTATCACCCCTTGTCTATGGCAGTAGGCTGCCCAAGGCATAGTAACACCTTACTACTTGAGTTCTGTGGTCACATCTTTCACAAGTTCTATTGGTGATGGAGTCCATGAACTGTGATTGAAGGAAGTATTTTGTACAAAGGAATCTTAACATTACTAAACCAGTAAGTTATTCTGAAACGGTGTTATACACATCACTGTTGACCTTATACCAAGTAAATCCATGACCAGGCTACTTTACATTTTAGAGTTGAAATTAAATGGTTAAATGTAGCCCTCATTAAATAAATACATCAGGAAAATTGTGTAATCATTAGATTTTATTTGAGTTTAGTGTTGTACCATGAGACATGTGGACTAAGGAAATACTAAACTGACTGAAAAGCTTGGGGAGGAGGGTTTATGGTTGAGACATGGATGAGAGACAACAGTGAGCATCCCAAATGATAGATAGGCTGTTCCAGATGTGATTTCCTCAGGCCCTGGCTGAGACAACTGCTGTACTTCAGTCATCTTTTCCCTGTTCCTATACAGCCCTAGAACATTCATGGAACACTATCCAATGAGCACAATTAACTTCATTTTGACATTTACAGAATAAACTCAAGGCCAGGCAAGAACGGTGTGCTTCATTCAACAACAGTGTCTATTATTCCATCTGGCTCAATCATTTTGAGAATGCTGTACAAAAAGGCGTCATGAGCGAGGCTGTTCGGCCATGGTGTGTTTGAACTAACTCCAAGCACCTGGCAATTCTTATCTTATTTACAATCAGAACATTTCCAATTCTTCAAAATACAAAAATCAGACTGTTGATAATCAAACGTGACACCCAGTTGAGAAAGACAAATGGTAGATTTTGTACATTCAATACATGAGAGAACAGCACCATCTTGTGGTAAGCATTGTATCAGACATGAAGAACAGGGCAGAACTCAATACATTTTCAGTTTAGACCATTCAAACTTTGACTAACGGATTTCATTTTTGAAAAGTGAGGCGAGCAAGCAAATAAAAGTTCAAAATAGAAGTGGATCAGCTTCATAAAAATACGACAGCAACCTTAGTTCAACACCCAGTGACCTCGTTAAGACCCCATTGATGTCAAAACTGGAATAGCATTGTTGAAAATGTACTGGCCGGGTCTGAGGAACATTTTGTTTTCCATAATCTGAAAGGAAGTTCATCTCTTTACTTGATGCTCGAGGACATTTTTATTCTAGTTTTCTATGAGACGTGAAGACGGGCAAACTGTGAATGAACATTGTATGACCTCAGCTTCCAAATAAATCAAATGTAACTTTTGAGAGTTAAGCAACTTATTCATAGCTGAAAATATAATACTTTGTATATAATTCTATATACAAAGTATCTTTAGAAGGACAGAATATTGTCAGCTGTGGGGTAAATAGTTTATGTTCCCATGCATGCAAAAGAGAAGGGGATGAAACATTAAAAGAGAATGAGGGATGAAACATTAAAAGAGAATGAGTTGGAAGAGTAAACATCATATCCAACAATATAATGTAAAACAGTTTCACAGCCAAGAGAGACAACAACGCAAACCTCAAACCACAGTCAAATACCAAGGAGGGCAGTGAAAAGTGGTTTAATAGTTGATCAAATGTATTTTCAGTTAAATTGCATAGAATGTTAAGTATCATGTCCTAGCAACTGCCTTTTTTTAACAGGGAAGCTCACAGTTTAAGGCAGAGAGATGGATGTGACAACCAATATAAGGTAAAGTCGCACTTGAAAGGTTATAATTAAGTAATAAGGGGAGGTGCCTTATTGCTATTATTAATAGGTTAGTAAAAATACATGTTTTGTCATACCCGTGGTATATTGTCTGATATACCACAGCTGTCAGCATTCAGGGCTCGAGCCAACCCGTTTATAATGACTCAGAGTAGAGGTCATGACCTAATCACATTTCAATCATCTAAAACAACTCTTTATCTCAAAACTCTGTTCCGGGTGCAAATCATCATGTGACAACACCACATGTTCAACAAGTGGACAGGATGGCATGACTTTTCATTGCCAAGGTCATAGCTTCGGCGATATTATCAGTGACTGATACTTCATAGAGTTCCCCGCCAAAATCAAACAATTGGCTACAACACATTCCAGTGTGAGCCAAATGGACTTCTATCTGTTGAGTTCCCCTTGTTGAGTCCCCATTGAATCAGATTAAGTAACAGTCAGGGCCCTGCTCTCGCTCTTTCGCTCTGCAGTAATGAAAAGCACAAGTCACCAGTTAAATGGACAAGCAACGCTTCTCAAGTGAGCCTTTAGGCTTAGTGGTTAATAAAGTCATAGGTCCTTGCTGCACAACCCGGAGAAGAGAGGGTGTTAACACTGTCTTAGAAACAGCAGATCTCCATCAGTACAAAAACAAAGGACTAGCACACAGTTTTTCAGTCTGTGCAAGCACACACATCATTTTTTTGTATTATTTGAAACATTTGGCACAACAACAACAGAACACTGACACAGCAAATACACACATCTCTAACTCTCCTCCCCTTCAAAATATCCAAGAAGACCCGTCGTTCATAGCGATACGAGTCTGGATCACACTGTCTCAGTGTGGTGGGGAGAGATATTCAGTGGATTTGAGGCGAGGTCTCTCTGTGGGAGAGGAGGGTGGATGATGGCAGTTAGAGGCTGCTAAGACACGTCCTCTCTTAGTGCTTCTTCCTCCAGTATGCAGTGCACCTCGCTGTTGGAAGGCAACAGTGGGGACTGGGAGGGCACAACGATCTTATAGGGTAAATTGTCTTTGATGAGCATCTTCCTGGTGGCGGAGACCAGGCGGGAGTAGTTATCAGGGTTGTACTCGGAGGCTCCACGCCGGGTATAGAGCAGGGGCAGGTTGTCTTCACGGGAAAGGAAGAGAGGGGGCCGTCGCTGGCTCTCTCCATCCTTCAGGGAGTCGGGTAGCGGCTTGCGCTTGCTCTCCGGCAGCAGCATGATGGACAGCACCGAGAGAACGGCGAAGGAGGCGAAGATGACGTGGTGGAGGAAGTAACCCCTGTTGTTCTGGAGCTCCATCATAGAGGAGGCAGCCATCCCCATACAGCCAGACGCTAGCACCAGCCCCAGACCACCACCACTGAGACAGAGGGAGAGAGAGGGTCAGGAGATATATAGAGCTCTACTCTGACATTGTCAAGGGCACCTGACCCAGCATTTGGTGCGGACACACAACCCACATTTCATATGCCTCCCTCAGACAGACAGTTGTCCACATACCTGGAAAAACAAACACCCCACCAACAGACAAACTAATGACAGTTTAGTGTGTTCAAGACAGTAGACAGATATCACTTACCGGATTACGGTGGGCATGACCTCACTGGCGAAGAATACACTGAGCATGGCCAGGGCCTGGGAGAAGAGGAGCCCCAGCACAGACAGCAACAACACCAGCACACCACGCAGATCTAGAGAAGGACATGTCGACTCAATAAAAACTAAGCAAACTAGGAAAAAGGCACTTGGACCTGAAATCACCTGAATAAATCTAAATGGCCAATCGGAATCATAGTAGTGACACCATTATGAATTGGGTCATCATGGCAAACCTATGGCTACTGTATGAGGAGAAGAGTTACTAATTAACCATGTACAGGGGAGAGAAGACGGTATGAGACCCGGTTTAGAGGCATTTAAAAGAAAATGTGTGTATAGAAATAGTATAGCAACATAGTATCATCATAGCACAGCTATAACGCAGGTTAAACTTACACTGTGTGAGGGCCAGCAGCAGCAGCGAGGACAGGCCGGTGATAATGGCAGACAGAAGCAGGATTCCACGGCGACCAAAGCGGTTGACGGACAGGCAGAGGAAGATACATCCCAGAGCTCCAGTCAGCACACGCAGGAAGTAACTAAAGTAGAAGTTATGGGAGTAGCTGTGAAGGTTCCTGATGAAACAGTACTGGATGCCTGTGCCTATGAACCTGGAGGAGGAGGAGAGTTAGGAAAGGTTAGGTCCTTGGCCCAAAACATGAAACTTACTCTGTCCAAACAGTACTGTTAAAAGCAGCTGCAGTAAATGCTAACATTACCATTCCTCGTGGCTGTATTGCTCAGTGGAGGGAGTCATACAGAAGGTCATACAAGCTGTGTTAGATACTAACTCACATAGTAAAGCTGAGGATGAGGCAGTTCCTCCAGATCACTCGGGTGGAATGCAACTCCAGGACTGAGTGGTAGCAAGGCTGAGTATCATCTGGGTACTCCGCATCCATCTCTACCGAGAAGAAAAGGAGAGGGAGGGAGAGATATGAGCCTGTATTCACACTGCCAATACCAAAGCCAAAGGGCACTTGACCCAAACGCTGTTCACTTGGTACAAACATATAACCCACATTCCATGGGGAATCTCTCTCCTCAGAACCAGTGCCTACTATTAAGTCACACTAAATGGAAACATTCAATCGGCCTAGAGAATAAGAGCATTGGGCCAGTAACCAAAAGGTCTCTGGTTCGAATCCCATAGCCGACAAGGTGAAAAATCTGTCAGTGTGCCCTTGAGCAAGGCACTTAACCCTGACTGCTCCTCGCTCTTAATAAGAGCGTCTGATAAATTCCCAAAACATAAATGTAATGATTCTTGATTTGGACTATGGTAATTCCAGTTTGCGATTTAGTACACTACGGTCGCATTGAAACAAAGAGCTCTTATGGTGGCTGCCACAGCAGAGCTCATGCGTTGGGTGCGCTCACTCATTACGTGACTGACTGCCTGTGAAAGGTGGAGCTGTGAGAGAGCTTAGTTGTCCAGCTGGTACAGGTAAACAGGAACCATAGAAACGTCCTATGCCATGTGTAACTCAAAGTTCACTAATATTGGATATGAGGGAATGCTGTGAGGAGACTGGATGGGTTGTTTGTTATGTGCTGCTGTGCTGATTGTGGATGAGTGAAAACCAATAACATAAAATATGGGGAAACCTGGTCATTTGGATGTTTTACCCAAAGCATTAGTTAACCTTGTAGCTTTATTGTTAAAGAGGTAAGGATGATGATTTTTTGTTAGGTCGGCAGGCAGGTATTAACCCTGCCGAAAGGAAACAGGTCGGATAGAGAGTACCACTACTATATATATTTATACACATAAAACACACACGTGTGTGTGTGTGTGTGTGTGTGTGTGTGTGTGTGTGTGTGTGTGTGTGTGTGTGTGTGTGTGTGTGTGTGTGTGTGTGTGTGTGTGTGTGTGTGTGTGTGTATATTAGAGGTCGACCGATTAATTGGAATGGGCGATTAATTAGGGCCGAATTCAAGTTTTCATAACAATCGGAAATCTGTATTTTTGGGTGCCGATTTGTTTATATATTTTTTATACATGTATTTAACTAGGCAAGTCAGTTAAGAACACATTCTTACTTTCTATGACGGCCTAGGAACGGTGGGTTAACTGCCTTGTTCAGGGGCAGAGCGACAGATTTTCACCTTGTCAGCTCGGGGGATTCAATCTTGCAACCTTACAGTTTACAACCTTACAACTAGTCCAACGCAATTACGACCTGCCTCTCTCGTTGCACTCCACCAGGAGACTGCCTGTTACGCGAATGCAGTAAGCCAAGGTAAGTTGCAAGCTAGCAATAAACTTATCTCATAAAAAAACAATCAATTATAATCACAAGTTAACTACACATGGTTGATGATATTACTAGTGTGTCCTGCATTGGATATAATCTGACTGAGCATTCAAGTATCTAAGTATCTGACTGAGTGGTGGTAGGCAGAAGCAGGCATGTAAATATTCATTCAAACAGCACTGTCGTGCATTTTGCCAGTAGCTCTTCGTTGTGCGTCGAGCATTGCGCTGTTTATGACTTCAAGCCTATCAACTCCCGAGATGAGGCTGGTGTAACCGATGTGAAATGGCTTGCTAGTTAGCGCGCGCTAATAGCGTTTCAAACATCACTCGCTCGGAGTCTTCTAGTAGTTGTTCCCCTTGCTCTGCATGGGTAACACTGCTTCGATGGTGGCTGTTGTCGTTGTGTTGCTGGTTTGAGCCCAGGGAGGAGCGAGGAGAGGGAAGGAAGCTATAGTGTTATACTGGCAATACTAAAGTGCCTATAAGAACATCCAATAGTCAAAGGTTAATGAAATACAAATGGTATAGAGGGAAATAGTCCTATAATAACTACAACCTAAAACTTCTTACCAGGGAATATTGAAGACTCATGTTAAAAAGAACCACCAGCTTTCATATGTTCTCATGTTCTGAGCAAGGAACTGAAACGTTAGCTTTCTTACATAGCACATATTGCACTTTTACTTTCTTCTCCAACACTTTTGCATTATTTAAACCAAATTGTTTCATTATTTACTTGAGGCTAAATTAATTTTATTGAAGTATTATATTAATTTAAAATAAGTGTCCATTCAGTATTGTTGTAATTGTCATTATTTCAAATAAATAAATCTGCTTTTTTGGTCCTCCGATAATTGGTATTGGCATCTGTGTGTGTGTGTGTGTGTGTGTGTGTGTGTGTGTGTGTGTGTGTGTGTGTGTGTGTATATATACACACACACACACACACACACACACACACACACACACACACACACACACATACATCCATAAATATGTGTGTGTATATAAATATATATGTGGGTGTGTATATAAATATATAATATATATATATATATACACACACACACATATATGTATACATATATATACACACGCATATATATATATATACATACATATACACACACATATATACACATACACACATACACATACATATACACATATATATATATATATATACACACATACACATACATATACACACATACACATACATATACACACATACACACACATACACATACATATACACACATACACATACATATACACACATACACACACACACACACACACACACACACACACACACACACACACACACACACACACACACACACACACACACACACACATACATACACACACACACACATATTTATATACACACACATATTTGTGTTTGTGTGTGTATATATATTTGTCTTTGTATGTATGTGTATATATATATACACATACATATAGACATACATACATATACACACACACACACAAATATGTGTGTGTATATAAATATATGTGTGTGTGTGTATATAAATATGCGTGTATATATATATATATATATATATATAAACATTTGTGTGTGTGTATATATATATAAATATATACAAATATGTGTGTGTGTATAAATACATATATATGTGTGTGTGTGTATATATACATATATCTGTGTGTGTGTGAGTAAATATGTGTGTGTGTATATATACATATATCTGTGTGTGTGTGAGTATATATATGTGTGTGTAAATATATGTGTATATACATATATATATATATATATATATATGTAAATATATGTGTGTGTAAATATATACGTGTGTGTGTGTAAATATATGTGTATATACATATATATATATATATGCACACACACAAATACATACATACATACATACATACATACATACATACATACATACATACATACATACATACATACATACATACATACATACATACATACATACATACATACATACATACATACATACATACATACGTACGCGTGTATATATACACTTCTCAAAAAAATGGGAACACTAAAATAACACATCCTAGATCTGAATGAATGAAATATTCTTATTACATCTTTACATAGTTGAATGTGGTGACAAAAAAAAAAATCCCACAAAAATTATCAATGGAAATCAAATTTATCAACCCATTGAGGTCTGGATTTGGAGTCACACTCGAAATTAAAGTGGAAAACCACACTACAGGCTGATCCAACTTTGATGTAATGTCCTTAAAACAAGTCAAAATGAGGCTCAGTAGTGTGTGTGGCCTCCACGTGCCTGTGTGACCTCCCTACAACGCCTGGGCATGCTCCTGATGAGGTGGCGGATGGACTCCTGAGTGATCTCCTGCCAGACCTGGACTAAAGCATCCGCCAACTACTGGACAGTCTGTGGTGCAACGTGGCGTTGGTGGATGGAGCGAGACATGATGTCCCAGATGTGCTCAATTGGATTCAGGTCTGGGGAACGGGCAGGCCAGTCCATAGCATCAATGCCTTCCTCTTGCAGGAACTGCTGACACACTCCAGCCACATGAGGTCTAACATTGTCTTGCTTTAGGAGGAACCCAGGGCCAACCGCACCAGCATATGGTCTCACAAGGGGTCTGAGGATCTCATCGCGGTACCTTATGGCAGTCAGGCTACCTCTGGCGAGCACATGGACGGCTGTGCGGCCCCCCAAAGAAATGCCACCCCACACCATGACTGACCCACCGCCAAACCGGTCATGCTGGATGTTGCAGGCAGCAGAACGTTCTCCACGGCGTCTCCAGACTCTGTCACGTCTGTCACATGTGTTCAGTGTGAGCCTGCTTTCATCTGTGAAGAGCACAGGGTGCCAGTGGCGAATTTGCCAATCTTGGTGTTCTCTGGCAAATGCCATTTGTATATATATACATGTATTTGTGTGTGTATAAATGTGTGTATATACATATATGTATAGAGTCATCTTCATTTCCTTCCTTCCTGGCTGCTGATGCACTCTTAAAGTGGCAGCGCACGGTAAAGGCTCTGTCCAGGATTTTGCCACAACCAGTTACACTACCCCAGGCAGCAGACATTATTCATTGACACAGACTAGCTACAAGGGCCAGGATAGGGTGGGGGATGATGATACCTGAGAGCAGGTTCTCAGCAGGGTAGATGTCCTCACCGAGACACACTCTGTTCCTGATGGAGAAGCTCTGGAGACACCTCTTAGCCTGGTGGATCTGACCTGTGGCCAGAAGCCAGCGTGGACTCTCGGGAAACACTGATGGACAGCTGAGGTGGATATGAGAAAACAGGAATAGAAAACACACCTCTCTCTTTCTCCATCCATGACACTTTCTCTACTCTGTCCTTCCACAAAAATATATAAAAATGAATTATAATTATAACACACATCCCTCTTTCTCCATCCATGCCTCTATACTTTCTGTCCCAATACATTGACAATATACACTATACTGTGTATCCACAAAATAATTCTTACGACAGACTCACCACCAATAGGAGAGCAGCAGGAGCAGTGGCAAGGTAGCCACTGCTTGAAGAACTGGCCAATCACGACACAGCACCGCCAGCCCTGGCAACAAGAGCTCTGCCGCGATGGCAAAGAAACCGCTGACCATTTCAACCATGAGACGATGGGGAGGATCACACAGCTCCAGTCCTGGAGAACACAAAGGGAGATGAAGAGAGGATGAAGAAAGGAGATAAAGGATAGAGAGAAGAAAAAAACAAACTGGAACTAGTAGCCTGAATGACCATAAGACTATTTGTGACTGTTTGTGAAATCCACTCTACCTTGACCTAAACTCCAATGCCCTAGTTCTCCTCCTTCAAAACCCCTCAGAGAAAACAAAGGAAAAAAATATATTCATTTCCTTCCAGTATGTTCTGTCCTGCTATTTTCCCCCCACTCCCCCTTTTAAGAACTTTCTGGTAGTAGATCACTGAGAGGCAGTCCTCCAGAATTCAGCCTAAAACCAAAAGTCTGGACTCAATTTACCAGTGACCTTAGAGGAATGATCGAAGAGCAAATATGTATGTGGGTGTATTAAAGACAGACTGCGGTGGGCCTCCCTCTCAGGCTGTATCTAGCACCATTACTCCCATACACAGAAGGGTCTTAAAAACACATTGAGCACTCCTTGACTGCTTTCACTTAGCAAAGAATTGTCCACATACAAACACACGAGTTCACACAATCACCTCACAATCACAGGAAGGTTACAGCAAGAAAACCCAGACCCCCCCTAACAATGGAACAACATCGGGGAGGAGGCGTCTCTTGGTCCAGGGGTGGCCTAGATATCATAGCCCACAGAGCCTTGTATTACCTCACACTCAAGCTATCTCAGAGAGGGAGAGGGGTGTAAAGGGGGGAAGGAGGGAGTGAGTGAATGAGTAATGCTCAGCTTGGTTCAAGGGTGTGATTCCAACCAGTTCCCTTTGAACCCTAACATGTACAGCAGTGCAACAAGATGGCACCCGGTGACCCGGGTATTCGACCACAGCCACGACACACAGTTAATCCCTAACCTGTCACCTTCCCCTATCCGTTTAACTTCCCTCTATGACTTTTCCCTTCATTGATCCTTGATGTTTGTTGGCAACAGAGGGAAGCCCCCAAGTGAGTAACCCAGGGGCTAGGGGTTGGTGTGGGATCATGGGGTATAAACTAAGGAACTTCTAAGCAATAGAGGGCTATGGGCAACCAGGAAGTAACATAAACATAAATCCCGGACAGTCCAAATAGTATGACATGTTACGCTTTGTATGTGGTTGTCCGTCATCCATTTCATTCGATACGTTACGGATTTGCTGAACTTGTGATATGTTACAGATTCCAATTTGTTGTGGCTAATGTTAACTAGGTGGCTAACGTTTGCTGGGTTAGGGGTTAAGAGTTAGGTTAAAGTCATGCTAAGTAGTTGCAAAGTAGCTTAAAAAGTGGAAAGTAGTAACAGATTTGCTAAAATTCATTCTAAATTCTGTGATGAGAATCAAAAACACACAACCTTTGGGTTGCTAGACGTTTGGCGTTCACATTATATGCCCACGCATCCACCCTGCTTTCGTTTGCCTTAAGTAACCATACCAAACGTAACAGATCATATGAGTGTCTCGGATTTACATTTACTATGTTAAGTCTACTCTATGAGACCACGTTGCTATGGGAAGTATGGGGGAATACCATGTCAATACGTATTTGTTCTCAATGTTTTGACGTGAAACTGGTGACAGTTGTGAATAACGTTCCATAGTTGGAAGAGTTAATTTAAAATAATGGCATTGTTGATTAGATGCTTTTTTCATTAATTAGGTTATTTTCTCTTGAACCATAATAGTGTATCTGCTAGAAAGTCATGGAGAATATGGACACATAAATGAAAACTTAGATTTTTTTAAAACATTTTTGTAATGATATTCGTCTGTTGTTTGAAGTGAGTCAGACCGAAATGCAGCGTGTAGGTTACTCATGACTTTTAATAAAGATAAAGCGGTACATGAAATAACTGAGAATACAAAACAACAAACGAGTGAAACTACTTACAGCCTATCTGGTGACTAACACAAACACAGGTACAATCGCCCACGAAATACAACGCGCACTCAGGCTGCCTAAATACGGTTCCCAATCAGAGACAACGAGAATCAGCTGACTCCAATTAGGAATCGCCTCAGGCAGCCAAGCCTAACTAGACACACCCCTACTAATACACACTCCTAATTAATACAAACCCCAATACAAAATACAACATATAAACCCATGTCACACCCTGGCCTACCCAAACATATAACAAAAACACAAGATACAATGACCAAGGCGTGACAATTTTAAATACAGTTATCCAAGTATAAATTACCAGAGCTATGATATAAAATATATGGCAATCTATTCATTATCAAAATGACTGAAGATTCCCGTAACTTTGGAAAAATTACAAGTAGCTTTGCCCTACTTTTAGAAGAGTGCAAAGGACATGTAGTGGCAGCGAATTGTCCCAGTTCCATTGATTTCTATACAATATTGACACGATGAATTAATCTTCTCACGCTATTGATTAAAGTAGAACAAGCTAATCAATTTCAGTCTGCAGTGCCTGCTTGGTAAATGTTGATGCGTGAGCAGTTAAGGTACTAATTTAGCAAAATACTCTGAACAAAACGCAACATGTAATTTCAAAGATTTTACTGGGTTACAGTTCATAAGGAAATTAGTAAAAATTAGGCCCTAATCTATGAATTTCACAATTTTATTTTATTTTATTTAACTAGGCAAGTCAGTTAAGAACAAATTCTTATTTTATGACGGCCTAGGAACAGTGGGTTAACTGCCTGTTCAGGGGCAGAACGACAGATTTGTACCTTGTCAGCTTGGGGGTTTGACCTTGCAACCTTCCGGTTACTAGTCCAACGCTCTAACTACTAGGCTACCCTGCCGCCCCATACAGATATGGATTAGTTTGTCACAGATACAGTACCCCCAAAAAATAAAAGTAGGGGCGTGGATCAGAAAAACAGTCAGTATCTGGTGTGACCACCATTTGCCTCAAGCAACGTGACACATCTCCTCTGCATATAGTTGATCAGGCTGTCTATTGTGGCCTGTGGAATGTTGTCCCTGTGAAGTTGCTGGATATTGGTGGGAACTGGAACAAGCTGTTGCACATGTTGATCCAGGGCATCCCAAACATGCTCAATGGGAGATGTCTGGTGAGTATGCAGGACATGGAAGAACTGGGACATTTTCAGCTTCCAGGCATTGTGTACAGATCCTAGCGACATGGAGCCGTCCATTTTCATGCTGAAACATGAGGTGATGGCGGCGGATGAATGGCACGACAATGGGCCTCAGGATATCGTCACGGTACCTCTGTGCATTCAAATTGCCATCGAGAAAATGCAATAGTTTGTTGTCTGTAGCTTATGCCTGCCCATATCATAAACCCACCATGGGGCACTCTGTTCACAACGTTGACAATAGCAAACCGCTTACCCACGCAACGCCATCTGTCCGGTATAGTTGAAACCGAGATTCATCTGCGAAGAGCACATTTACATTTACATTTAAGTCATTTAGCAGACGCTCTTATCGCACACTTCTCCAGTGTGCCAGTGGCCATCATAGATGAGCATTTGCCCACTGAAGTCGGTTACGACGGAAAACTGCAGTCAGGTGAAGACCCTGGTGATGACGAAGAGCACGCAAAGGAGCTTCCTTGAGACGGTTTCTGACAGTTGCAGAGATTCTTCAGTTGTCCGGGTGGCTCGCCTCAGACCATCCCACGGGTGAAGAAGCCGAATGCTAGACGGACGGGGCAACATATATTGTTAGCTTTCTTCCGTGTTTGAGAAGTCAAAGCCCTTAGGATTATTTATGTACAGCTGCCCCTGCCATCTTGATTTCCTTGCATTTTTTTCTCCTCTTCGTTCTCGTACCGTCTGCTATTACTTTTACTAATTTAGTTAGCATTCTGGTAATAGATGCATAATGGGGTACTAAACCGGTAATACCGTTAATCCCGGGATAAGAGAAGGACGGTATGACGATATGAAAATGTGGATCCTGCCTCATTAAGTGTGTACTTAGGAGTGGGCGGTATTAGTAGGGTAAGTCAAGTGTACTTACTGGCGAGGTAAGAGGAGAGGAAGACCCCTGCCAACATGGCGCCCTGAGACAGGCGTAGCAGCAGAAACACTACAGGGCTGTTGGACAGACACACAGCTACTCCTAACAGACCGGACAGAGACACAGACAGCAGGAAGCCCTGTCGACGACCCAACCTGAACATAGAGAAAAGACAGTTAGAGATACATAGCTTCCCATGTACACATATTAAACATTCATAACAGCCTAATACCAGTGGTGAAATTAATACAATTGTAGTTTACAATTAACAACAGGGGGGGGGGGTTTACCAGTCACACACGGTGCCCAGGAGGACATATCCCACAATCCACCCTGTCATGAAGCAGATGTGCTGCAGAGGAATCTTCCAGTAGTCTCTACACACTAGGTTCCACTGTGGAGCAGAGACAGAGCGAGATGGTGAGTCATTCCACCTCAAAAAGAACAAGAAAGAGGCTTGACACCCACCATCTCAAGATTGTTCTGAAATCATTTCTGTAGTTGGAAAAATATAAGATTGTGGCCTCCCGAGTGGCTAGGCGGTATAAGGGACTGCATCGCGTCACTACAGATCCGGGTTCGATCCCGGGCTGTGTTGCGATCGGGAGACCCCTGAGGCGGCGCATAATTGGCCTAGCGTCGTCCCGGGTTAGGGGAGGGTTTGGCCAGCTGGGATGTCCTTGTCCCATCATGCTCTAGCGAATCCTTGTGGCGGCCGGGCGCCACAAGGAGCAAGCAGTGTGTCAAGAAGCATTGGCGGGGTTGTGTTTCGAAGGACACATGGCTCTCGACCTTCGCCTCTCCCGAGTCTGTACGGGAGTTGCCGTGATTGGACAAGACGAACTATCAATTGGATATCACAACATTTGGGAGAAAAAGGGGTAAAAAGTAACAAAAAAATACACAAAAAAAGATTAGCATTCCTTAAACATTATTTGATCTCTGAGGGATTAAGCTAATTGATTGAACCTAAATTGGTAAATGTATTGTATTCATTTATTGTAGTAACTACTTGGGTGCAATCAATTAGCTTAATTTCTCAGAGATAAAATGTTGTTTCAACAAAATAATGTTTCAGGAAGGCTAATCTTATCTGTTTCTAACTACAGAAACGATGTCAGAACAATCTGAGATGGCGGGTGTCATGGTTTCCTGAAATAATAATAATAATAAAATATAAATAATATATGCCATTTAGCAGACGCTTTTATCCAAAGCGACTTACAGTCATGTGTGCATACATTCTACGTATGGGTGGTCCCGGGAATCGAACCCACTACCCTGGCGTTACAAGCGCCATGCTCTACCAACTGAGCTACAGAAGGACCACTGAAATGACACAGAATGACCCTTTTGCCACATAGTTAGGAATAGAGTTCAAGAGCCTAGTGGTTAGAGCGTTGGCCTAGTAACCAGAAGGTTGAGAGTTCAAACCCCCGTGCTGACAAGGTACAAAATCTGTCCTTCTGCCCCTGAACAGGCAGTTAACCCACTGTTCCCAGGCCGTCATTGAAAATAAGAATGTGTTCTTAACTGACTTGCCTGGTTAAATAAAGGTAAAATAAAAGTCAATGGAGCCATTGAAATAATGACATAATAGGTGGCCTATTTCTTCATCCATGATTTTATTTCCATTGTAGAAACATTCCGGGGGCAGATTGAGCAAACCCTATTTTTAAGGACAGTTAATAAACATGCCTGGAAAATGTGTGAAACTGTAGCTCCTTTCTCCCTTATTATTACATAAGTAAGAATTATAGGCCAGTGGCACACAAACACACACAGACACACACTTGAGGGCAACGGAGCGCCTTGTGTGAAGGAGGAGGAATTCAGCTGTGTGATAGATATCATCTCCTGATTGAATAAGAGTGACTGCAGATAGGTTTATCACATTAGAGCCACTGCACTTTGGTTTCCAGTGCCTTCCACCATTCCTCACCCTACTCCAATGCTTTCTTTCTTCCTCCCCCATCTCTTCATTTGCTCTCTTTCCCTCCCTTGCTTCATCTCTTGATCTGTACCCATCATCCAACCCCTTAAATCAGGGCCAGAAGGACCTCCATTCCTGCTGTATGATGTTTATACCCCCGTAGGAACAGGAACAAATGTCCTGTGACATCACGGAGAAGGGAAGCCAGGAGTGGGGGGTCAGGGCTGGTTGCTTCCTATCGCCAGGGAAACATGTGAGAGTAAATACAATACTTCACATCAGGGCCACTGCCTCCCTTGTTGATTTCCTGTCCAGCCCGCACACACTGTCTGTCTCGCTCTCTCTCTCTCACACACCAGTATTTGCCTTGTGTCTAAACATTTCCGTAACTGCTGATACTTTTGTTTACCAAGATCCCTTTTATGTATTTGCACAGTGGGATGGGCCTGCCCCTTTTTTTGATATTATAATGGGCTGGTGAGTTTAGTCCAAGTGCAATAAGTCAACATTTAGTTAGCTTTTCCCGAAGAAGCAAAACAGGACAACTTTAGAGAGGCATTGATTGTGCTGGTCTGAAATAAGAATATAAGCCTGGTAGTAAGAAATATGAAAAAGGGGTTCCCTTAGAGCCAAATAAATTCAGTTGAGCTCGAGGGTTCCTTGTTTAAGAGATGGCTACGGGTCAGTACAGAAAGATGAACGCTCATCCTAAGAGTGACCCCTCTCATGTGCTCTGTTGAGGACATATCTTCCCAGGAACTCCATCAGGGTGGAGGAACACTGCTGTCCCTGCATTTCCTGTTGTGCTGCTTTCATCACATAAACACCCATATTGCATGGCTCTGCACAGCAGTCCCCTAATGTAATTATTATATAAACAGACTAATCATATCAGCACTGTTTCTCTGGTAATCTTATTCAGGACATAACCAAAACAACATGTATCCAAGAGTTAAACATTCAAAAGCATGTTTACCAACGACAGATTTGAGCAATCAGTAGGCCAAACAGGGCATCCCGTGTCATCTATTGATGTTACCTATTGATGACCAACTTTAGCCCCAGCAGTCTGTCTGGGACAATATCAATTAACACACATGTTACAAAGCCCGAAGTTATAGGCTAAACCCAAATCCACTCTGAGTAGGCTACGTTGAATGGATGAAGAACATTCGACAGGGCTTGGCAAAGATATCCACACATTAGCCTGAAAAATTTTGTAAACCAAATTAGTTACGTTAAATGCGTCGTCACAAAAACATCACTTGCACATGAATGATTGCTAAGCTGGCACAAACTCTCCAAAAACCACAAACCATCGAATCCAAGTATATATTTGTTTACCTCTGTCACGTAGTTGCTCTGAAGCGCCGCAGCTTGGTCGTACTCCCATCCTCTCGTACATGGCACTATCTCCTTTGGAATGCTGTCTATGAAGTTGGAGACGTTTCTAGGGTACTTATAAAGTTCACAGTGACTCAGTCCAGAGCCATTCACCCACGGTATGGTAAGATTGAGATACCCTTGTCTGGAATAATTACTGAAAAGAAAACCTGAAGGTAAAAGAGCCGGGTCGGGTTTACAGTGGTACGACCCGGGAATCAGAGTGTAAAAAACGTCGCAAAAAAGGTTCAGCGTCACAGCAAAGTTCGGAAACCAGCTGAATATGGAAACAATTCTGTTATATCGTCCATATCCACCGATTCTGGTATAAATCTTCGTTTCAAAGTCCATTGTTAGAGACCGTCCCGAAACCGCTGTTAGTCAGTGGTGCGGGACATCCACACACACCGCAGGGCACGGCAGGATAGGTTAGATGAGGAAGCACAACTCCAGTCAAGTGGGCAGGTCGGTGTGTAACCGAAATGTCATTGGTGGGAAGTCCATCTGCTCGTACGCACTGTAGCCTAAACCTACTTCGCACTGACAGATTCCCATATTTATTAACTTAATTCAGAGGATGGCAGAAGGGATCAAGTTGTCAAGTCTATTTTTACGGTTTCATTCACTTAACATGGTCACCAAACACTGCTCGAGGAGTCAGGTAACAGGGGAGTTGAATAGAGGTCTACTGGAATTATATTTTGGAGTGGAGGTGTGTCACTGTCAATGGAAACGCTTGCAAATGGTTACCTCTTCATACCTGGTTCATACGTAGCCTTCTATAAATACTTGTGTCAGCAAATGTCATCTACTGGTCATATTGCATGGCAAAAACAGGCCTGTTATATACCCACGTCTTGAAGTTCTCAAAAAGTCTAAACCCCTCATGATCATAGATCTAAATATCAGCCAAAAACATACTTTTCCAGGCGTCCTCCTGCTGGCAAAGCAAAATATAAGCACCAGTGTTTCCGCTACCTCTGTATAGACAGTTTTCTAATTGGTTTCAGTTGACCACTTTGGTGCCACAGAAGCCTGAATGTTGCCTCGAGGGCCTTTGGGACAAACTAGGGATTAAATATAGGGATAAAATTCAAATGTAAATTAGCTGTCAGCTAAATCTGGTGCAATTACATCCCTTCTCATACTGAGACTGATGATTTGTTGTACATAGTCACTGCCAAATAAAGAATACACGGGTGTAAAGTGTTACACGTGTATACTGATTGGTATTCTATCAACTTAACTTGCCCGTGATAAATGTGCTAATCAATCTTAATAAAAATGAACTGTTGTTAAATTTCCTCATTTAGCTCAGAAACTGTGTGCGTGTTGGCATGGTGCTAAAAATAGATGTGCCCATCACCCGAATGACAAGGCATATTTAATTAAGAGTACATGAATAAGAACAAAGTAAAAGCAGAAAACAGTAAATATTTCAAAATTTTATTTACGAACATAATCTCTGAGGAACAACAGCAGTTCTCGCGCTCTCTGTACATGCAACTGTAGAAAATAACAATTTAGAATTTTTCTATTTTTTATTTTCTCGCCTTTGTTTTTGCAGGAAATCAACACAGCTAGAGGTGAAAGTACTGGATCTTTTACAGCACTGACGATAGCATCAACAAACCCCTTCCCCCATAGCTGCTCCAACAATATGTACACAATTCAACTACATTGTACAAATAAAAAAAGTGACATTGTTACATCACCTGCAGCGAGCGCACTGTCTCGTTGCTGTTAGAACCCCACATTCTACGCAAGTTTAGACTAGTACAAAGAGGAGGGTGCAAAACGTCCTGGGATATTTATTTACAACTATGTACAATGTCTCCAACGCATTACAGGAGGAAAATTTACACAGCGGAGACCTTTAACTGAAATATACCACAGGTGTCGGAAAGATAATAAATATGTCATTTGTTACCATTTAAAGAGTAGTTCTCCATGCTTTATTAGTCATTTCCCATTCGAAAGAATAAGCTACTGTCTTGTTCAATAAAGGAGAAAAAGAAAACTAGAAAAAGGCTTGAAATTGTGATTCTATTATGCAAAATAACAGTATGTCCAGTTAAATATTAAATGAACACTCAGATGGACACAGTAGAGGTAACTTGTTACAGACTGATGAGAGGTCACAGGGTAATCTAGGGCATTACCAAGTGGTTCACTGTATGGGGGGGGGGGGGTGAGACAGGTGTTTGTTACATTTCCTAATAGAAATTATTATTCACTGGTATGTTTTGGAAATAATATTTGGACATGTGTAAGGGACACCAGTGTCTGGACAAAAATCACAGGGGATGTTGTCTTTATCAACCAAATGTATTAAAATAAATGCTAATGAAAAATACACATTTTAAAAGGTTAAAACTATTGCTCTGTATGTTTGCTGTAAGCTTTGAATACCGAGGTTGGATTTGACACTGTAATTAACTATCACAATTTCAAGCCTTTGTGGTTCAATAAATGATCAAATAAAGAAATCAAGGCAGGGCTCAAACCATTAAGGTGAGAGACACGAAACCGAAACACACTTGATGTCTTGTAAACAATATTGAGGGTGTGAGGGTGTAGTAACGGTATACATTCTGCTCATAAGAAGTGATTGACATGCCACTGGTTTTTTTCTTATGTACGAAGCATAAAACACAAGACAAAAAGACAACACCCAACACTACATACATGGATCTGAAACACACAAGAATTCTGTTGACAAATCCCCCCCTTCCCCTCAGACAAAAAGCTACAAAATAAATAAAATAATAAAACAATTGAGGGCTTTAATCAAACTGCTGAAGTCTACATGACCCTGACTACCTGTGTTATGGCATTTATTTACGATTTTACTGCCTTATGACTAGATTTTCCTCTTTCAAAATGTCCAGGACTTACAACTAGTCAACTGCCCGTACACTGGAGTAGCAACACCCATTGCACTTGAATAGACATATCATACACAGCTATGTTGAACGTGTGTACATAACGTCACAACATGTCACTTGATATTGCCATTAGGATGACTGACAGGCATCCTATGTGGTAGGTCAAAACATAAAAAATAAACAAATCAGGACCCACCAAAAATGAAGAAACAATCAATTCTCACAAATCAATATTCCAATTGGATAAAAAAAACATGAACATCCTTAACGATCACTTTTGCAACATTCTTCCCCCCTTTGTGTACGAGTTAACTAAGTCTGCTTTTTGGTTCATGAAATTGAGGTGAAAGTTGAATAATTGTCTAGTCTTGGCCTTACTCTTAGCATGGTAAACAACCCAATAGAGTAAAGTATGATGGCCTACTGAATATGAATCAAAGAAACCCCTGACAAATACATACACCTACACTTGGAACAGTTGAGAAGCTATAGTGAAACAAACTACCTGCCTGTTAATATCTGTCCACTAAATAGTTCTGAATAAACTGGGTGATTGGTCATAGAAAGGATTTCTGAGTTGAACAAAAAAGGATTTTGATTAAAAGGCTAATTAAAAAAGATCTCATTCATGGGCATGTAAGTCAAACCTAGTTCTTTTACATCAAATAAACAATTACCTATGTTACGCAGAGGAGTATGATCACCCTTTGAGTATTTGAAGAGTAGCACTTTCTACTACTGTAAATATATCTCCACTACTGTACAAAACTAGATAATTGGAGGGGGTCCATACTTGCGAACATTAGAAAAAGTTTGAGTTTAAACTCTCTCTGTCTCAAAATGTGCATCAGCCATTTCAAATCATGACATAGTTGCATGTGACAATGTTACGTTAGCTGTTCCACATTACATAACCTGGCACATTTAGCCCTATGCTAACCTGATTAGTTGGCAGTGATTATTTCCTGGAACAAATTCCACATCAGTCTATCAAAGATCGCAGACGTTATATCCACCAACCAAATGGCATTTCTAATTATTGGTCAAGTTTTCCACCAGAGGGATATTGTACGCCTCCAAATTCAAGGTTTACTTTGGTTCCACTTGGACTGTAAAGTATAGAGTCCCAACATTGCATGACGCATCCTTGACTATGCTGCTACTAGCCACTAACTAGCTACTAACTAGGCAAAATTCAAAAGGCATGTTTTCGCATATATGGCAACATTTTTGCTTATCCTTTTCACACACATCCGTGTGCTTTAACGGGAAAAAGATAAAGGTCATTTAAGTTAATCGTACATTGCTATAAAAAAAAAGAAAGTTGAAGAGCCTTATGGTCTTGTCAAATAGCCATCATGTACCCCTACTACCATCGCTGCCAGGAGTCATATGCCGCTAAGGCGGTTAGAGGCCCCTTCATGTCAAGCTTTTTTGTTAAAGGTCTAATGCCAACATTTTTATCTCAATATCTGGGTAACAATTAAGTACCTTACTGTGATCAATTAAAATGGTCAAAAATACAGTAGCTTCTAAAAAAAAAGTTGATTCTCCAGCAAGAACTTTGCTAGGATTGTCTGGGAGTGGAAAGAGGGGCCAAATTGGAGGAGCCTAATGGGAGGGATGTGTAACCTGAAAACTAAATTATTGGCCTATTAAACTTATACTGCCTGGTGATGTCACTGGGCAGTCCAAAAACCCCACCCAGCCAAACAAGCTGAAATTTCAAACAGCTCTTACACCAAGAGGATGATTCTAATAATGCATATAAAATGTTGTAGCCTAAATAAGAAAATAAGTGATGATTTTGGTCTAACAGTAGAGTTATACTATGCTATTATATTCAGTATGTTAGGCCTATGTAGAATACTAATGAATCATTAAGTGATCTTGCGAGACAACGACTCCACTTTGATCTAAACTTTATTCAAATCCTTAAGTCTATTGACGTACCTGTGTGACAAATCTAATAAACATAAAAAAATCCCCATAAAAATCTGCCAGTTTAAGCTAGAGATGTGTTGTTTTGCATGGGATGCATCTCAATCCACTGCATCCGCCTATGTCGGCCTTCCACATCTGCGGTGGTAGGTGGCAGAGCTACAGCGCTGTTTGTCAGACCAGGAGACATTTTGAAATTCAGCCTTCTCACGAAAATGTCTATAGCGTCCAAACGGTTGGCCTACTAACTAATATGACCACTCTATGGAAAGATTAGACTGTCAAGAACACAATGGGGTCGTGGTTTTGCTCTATGACCCCCACAACTGTCACGGTACATATAACCCTGGTACCGGTTTTAAAACAAATGAATGGAAGTATGGAGGTAGTTTTGTGCCCCAAAAAAAGCGGTTAAATATGTGTCCAAAAATATATGTACATTTCCTGATCTCCTAGATATAGGACAGACACTTCAAAACCTTATGATTACATTTTTTTTACTGTATGTTTTTCCATTTATGAATGTGTTATTCAATTTGTTTCTATAGTCTATAGTAGTAAAGCCCAAATTCACAATTGTATCCCCAAAAATGTGTGTATATTTTTTCATACCTAGAGGGGTCCTAAAATTCTAAATCAAAAAGCTAAATGATCCACGGTATGACCATATTAAAATAATTCCATATGTTAGCTTAGGAGAACCCCCCCCCCATCTCCAAAGGCTTTTAGAAGTTCAACAAGGACCATTCTGAGAAGTGGCAGACAGTTGCAAATGGCAAAAATGACCAGGAGCCAGGCTCGCTACGTTGAGTTATTGGTCCAGTTCTCTCATGGAAAACGGTTCTATTACATCCATCTAAATCATGATTTGAAATTGACTGATGCAGAATTTGTAACCTGACGATCACTGCCGTCAGGTCAGGTTAGCATAGGGCTGTGTGTGTCTGGTTATGTAATGGGAACAGCTAACATTTAGCATCTTATCACATGCAACTACGTCAACGATTTGAATTGGCTGATGTGCATTTTGAGACAAGATATTTTTTTGAAGGTAAAAAAAATTGTAATGTTCACGTATGGACCCAGGGAGTTTGGAAGCTAACACACAGAATTAAAGCAAGAATACATTTTAAAAACCAATATGGAATGTTTTTCAGGTTTCTTTTTAGGTGGTATACAGAAGAGATCAGGAACATTCATGTCAATCTGATGTGGCCTGAAAAACAGTTAACCTGTATATGATGTCTATGACAGTGACAATCAAAAAGGGAAGTTAAGGATTTCAAATATTGAGCTGGCTATCAGATCCCTAGTCTTGTGGCTTGAAAATTCTCCAACATGATGAATATTATTCATAAAGACCCACACATACAATTAAAGTCAAATTAATGGGTAGATTAAAGAAAGAAAAAGACAAAAAGAAAATCCCACCCAGAATTATAAATGTTATGGTTTTTCTTGTTAGTGGCATTTCTTTCTTGACCAATCCAGAAGCACCCTTGTTTGACTTGCCCAACACTGAGTAAATGAAAAATATTCACTGTAAAAAGGCATTTTCTTGGTTTAGATTTTTTTCAGATATAATTGTGTAATAAAGCAATGACTAATATAACTATTCTATTCTTTAAATCATTTTATAACCATTTTGCTACATCTGAGGACTATAGTTGTGGCCCTTAGTTTGGGCATTGTTCAATATGGTGGGGTTTTGTACTGCCTATGTACGTTGTGGTGATTCCAACACAGGTAACTCATTTTGACCAGCCCTGGACAAAACCTATAGATGGGAACGTTACAACTGTGCACTGGAGTCTTTAAAATACTGACAACGTGTGCACATTTTGGCCCATGGGTATGAGGGGGAAAGTGCTGCCCGAAAGTGAACTGTACATACAAAGATCATTTTTATTCATTTATTTTTTTACACTTAACTGAGTGATGTTACAGTACATACGTTATTTACAACTGTGCAGTAATGTGTGGCAAAATAAATTATCTAGAAGGCAGCAAGAATACATTGGTTAACGAATATAAAAACTGTACATCATTTACGGAATACAATTTTTTTTCAGTTTTCTTTTTTCCCATTAAACTAATATTGGCTCTGTAGTGTTTCAAGTCACTTCCTCAGAAACAATTAAATGCCCAAGTAAAGAAACAGACAAAAAGAAGAATATTCTCCTCTAAACCACCATCTGTTTAGTCTTGAATCTTTGAATCGCAACATTCTTGTATTATTCTTTTATCCTGTTTTTCCATTTGCAGTCATAGTTGCAGGTGAACAGGTGTGTGTGTGTTCTACCTAGCTTGGCAGAGTGTCAGAGGCTGGTTCTTCCTGCATGCAGAGCCAGGTGACCAGACTCTGGTGGGGATGCTCCGGTTCATCCCCATTCTCTGCCTCACTCCTCTGCCCAGGCCATGAGGCGGAAGATGCCGTCTCTACACCTCCGGCATTAACCCCCTGACACACTCTATGGACCCTTGGCTGTACTCTGCTCTGCTCCGGGGCAGGATGCTGGTTCTACCGGGTGTGGTGGTGGGCTGTGGACAGAGAGGACTGAGGCTCTCTGACTGAGTGTGGCCTTATGGTCCCGACCAGAAAGACAGCATCCACGCAGACTCTCCTATCCTTTCAACAGGAAGAGGCTGGAGGCCCCGCAAATGCCACATGTTACACCACCACATCGCGCATGCATGCCCTTCTGACCATGTGCTGCTTTCTCCTCCTCAAGGCTCACCTGGAGCTCTGTGTCCACTGTGGTGCCTCATCCCCATCCACCAGGAGATGATTCAGAATGGTGGGAGGGCTCCTCTCCAGCGTTCCTTTGTGGTTTCATTTACGGGGACCAAAAAATTCAGAAAAATATTTCTCCCCTATTCTCTGTCCAAACATCACCTAAAAGGGAGGTGGTGTTGGGCGCTTCAAAGCAAAGCCGTTTTTTGCTTTTTATATTCTGAACAAAAGCATAAAAACTTGAGGGATGAAAGTGCAAGTTGTGTTTTTCCCCGGTAAAAAGATGCTTCCTCCTCTCATGGAAGAGAACCATTAGCAAGTTTTTTTTTCTTTGAATTTTTTCTATATAATATATAGGTTTTATTCCTCTTCAAACCGGCTAGCCCTTACCATACGTTCTGTTTGATGTCTCTTTGATAAGTGATGATATTTGACCTCTAACTCTGTGAACGAGTGCATGTTTCTGTCACGCGGGCAACAGCACAAAGTCATCGTTGACGTCAACCATTGGCACGTAGAAGGAGGGGACCTCGTTGACGCACAGAGACTTGTGTACAGCAGGGTCCAGCTCCTGCACCTTCAGTTGCCACTCCATCCTCTGCACTGCGTTCAGGGCAGCTGCCTCATGCTGCTGCCGCATTAACAGACACGTCTGAGAAGAGAAGAGAGAGGTCATTATGCTACTGCCATACACAAATATTACTGCCATACACAGATATTACTGCCATACACAGATATTACTGCCATACACAGATATTACTGCCATACACAAATATTACTGCCATACACAAATATTACTGCCATACACAAATATTACTGCCATACACAGATACCCCGCATATCAACCAAACAGCAAATGTGCCATAAAATAAGATGTATGGTCCTTCATGCTGTCATATTTACCTTCATGCGGTCATATTTGTCATCCACATCCTGAATCCAGGAAATGAACTGGCGAGCATTGAAGCGATCTCTCACTGACTTGTTCTCATCACCCTGAGTTAAAGATGACAAGCGTTAAAGCATGTCAGATGTTGTTTTATATGTATATAAAATATTAAGAGTAATTGGAAGAGCCGACTAAACAAATCCCACGTGAATGGCCCTGTCTGTCAACTTTCTGCCCACCTTTTTGACCACCCACAGACGCACCTGACTCTCTGTTGGCATGTTGTACACCTCAGAGTCCAGTAACATAGTGCAGGCACTAAATGGGACAGCCTGATTGGCTATCGTCCTTGCCGCTCTGCAATGGACCCGCAGTACTTCTTGCTCACACGAGACAATAAGCTTTTCCTGGAAGGAAAGTCAATACAATAACATTGGAGAGAGAGAGAGGGAAAGAGAGCGAGAGAGAGAGAGAGAGCGAGAGAGCGAGAGAGCGAGAGAGCGAGAGAGCGAGAGAGCGAGAGAGCGAGAAGATAGACTGGAGTTTCAACTTTACTTCAAAATCTTTTTGAGCAAACTGATAAGGTTAATGTGAAATGTCACACATTTTTTACGGTGCTTGGTTGGAGAAATGCATATTGCAGTTGCATTTCTGTTACATAGCAGCTTTGAACATTCATCAAAGGATCGTTCAAAGCACTCCTCAGTGCGACTTCAGAAGTGAGATGGATAGATATTAGGGAGAGTACAGTGAGCCCGTGTTCTTACCCTCTCTATGCTGTGCTGCAGTCTCAGCTTCCCCCTCACTGTCTCCTGCTGTCGAAAGAGCTCCTTCAGGGGCTCCGATAACGATGGAGGTGGAGCAATCTGAGAAACCAGGGCAATGATTATTTGAGGTCATGATGTAACAAATCTTTCCATTGCAACAAAGTTCAAACTTTTGTTGTAAATGTGCTGTTAGGTTATTATAGGTGACAGTTACTTGACGTGTATCATTGTAATGAAATCTATGAATCAACAGATGTGTGAACATTTGTAGGGGAAGGGAGGGACTCACCACTGGGATGTGCAGCTTGCTGAGAGGCTTGCCATCCAGCAGGTAGGAGCCTGTGTAGGTCACGTACTCAGCATAGCACTGAGGGGCCTGTGGTGTGATGTAGCACAAGATCTTCCTCTTCTCCTCTATTTTTTTCCGTATCTGCAGGTATTCGAAGTAAGGGTTAGAGCGGTCACTGTGGTAGGGTTCTATGTCATCCAGTTTGATGGCATTGACAATGACAGCCAGCGTCTGTTGAATCATCTCCCTGGTCTGCTGCATGGCTGTGTTGACCAGCTGAACCTGCGGTTTGGGGAACTTCCTCTTGCGTGGATGCTGCGTCTGGGATTCCTCTTCCTCCACAGGCCGCCCTTTAGTTTTGCTGACCACTACAGGAGGCGGCGGCGGAGGAGTCGGGGTAATGGCTGATGTGGTGGAGATAGTGGTGACAAGTTCCTTTTCTTTCTCCAGAACAACAAAGGGGACAAAAGTAGGGGTGGGAATAGGGGTGGTTGTGGTTACAGCCATGCTCATGGTGACAGGGGTAGGGGCAGATGGAGGTATCACGCTAGCAGGTATAGTGGTGGTGGTTGTACTCTCTGCTACTACTCTACTACTCTGCTTTTTTTGGTGGTGGTGGTGGTGGTGGTGGTATTCTCCTGTTTTGCCAGCATCTGGGCCCTGTTTCTGGTCATCCTCTGTGGGATCTCCTCCACCTTCTTGGGAAGGTCAGTTGACAATGTTGTCAGAGTGACCGTGAGCTTAGATGTTGTCTCAAGAGCCTCCGAAACATGGACTGTACCAGAAATCGTGACAGCAACTGGCAGAGGAACTGAGGGGACTGGACTGCAAGTTGGCCCAACAAAGGGATCTGATATCTGCCCACTTTGTTCTGGTTTAACAGTTGTCAAGGAGTCCATACATGGAGTAATTACAACTGATAATGACTCGGTCAGTGACATCTGCCTGTGATGCTGAGTATTGTTTGTATTAACAGCTGAGAACATCATGTTTCCATCACTCTCATCAGTCTCTTCATATGTGGCTCTGTTTTCAAAGACCTGTGGTTTCACAAAGTTATTTTCAGGGACATTCTGAGGCTCAGACTCAAATTCTGGTTGGAAATTGTGTTTTGGTGAGGGCACAACCAAATCCTGCAACGAATCATTGAGTGGTAGGACCTCGGGAGGGCACAGGGGTTTGGCCAGGATAGGCAGGTCAACTTCCATAAGCTCTTCGCCCTCTATTGTTTCAACAGCAGGAGGCCTTATATGAGCAGGTGGAGGCTTGTAGTCGGCTGGCTCTGCATCTCTGACGTCAAGCTCTGGCATCTCCTTGTCTGGCAGGGAGGTCGGGAGGGAGAGAGAAGGGAGGTCAGGTAGAGAGAAAGGGCCAAGATCATCCAGCTCATCCACTGTAGCTGAGAACGGGTCTGTCCAGGGCACCACTGGCTCGTTGCTTACTGCTAGAGGCATATGGCTCTCAGAAGTAAAGCCGTGGGAGTTTTGTCTGCCATCTTGTACTGCACAAGAAAGCTCTGAGTCCATCTGGTGATTATCCTCCAAGTTTGGCTTGCAGTCTGTGAAGAAAGACTCTAACCTCGTGGAGGATGAGGTGGTTGTCAAGTAGTTTGGTTCCAATTCCATGGGTGTCATTTCAGGTCTTGCTGGAGAAATTGGAATGTCCTCCACAGCCTCTTTTTGCTCGTCAAAGTCAGGGTCAGGCACATAAGACCTGTAAGCAGCATATGGAGGGGTCACTGATGGATGGCCAGGTATGGCAGTAATGTGCTGCAAATCACTGTCTGAATGTGAGAAGGGGCTGGTTATCTTGGAGACCGCTGCCTCTATTTCCCCATAAGTCCTTTGAGGAGATTTCAAAATCATCTCCGAGTTCCAGCTGATGGTATGATCACTGGAGTTCTCCATCTGGTTGGGTGGTGGATGTGGGGGAGTCAACTGATGCACCTCTGCAACTCTTCTCTCAGGAGATTCAGCCCAGCCCTTCCTCAAAGGCTCTTCAACCCTTGGAGGAGAGAATGAGCAGACGTCCCTAGTCTCCTCAGCAGCATGATGATCAGCATCTGTTGGTTCTTCAAGGTCCCCTTCCTCTTCCTCCTCCTCCTCCTCCTCCTCTTCTTCATCTTCCTCCTCCTCCCCCTCTTCGTAGTCCTCTTCTTCCTCCTCCTCCTCCTCAACAACAGGGGGCAGATACTCACTGCCACTGACTGGGTCAGAGGGAACAAGACTGTGCTCACTTTGATGAGGCTCAGAAAGGTCATCAATATCCAGGGGAGGAAGAGCAGCAGGTGCAGGGGTGGGTGGAGCAGCAATGTCCAGACACGGCTCCTGGGGGTCAGGTCTGTGGACTGGCGTTGAGGGCTTCATCAGGAAGTTGTTGTAGACACTCTCAGGTAGGTGTTCACAGGTCTCTGTGCCAGTCATTGCTGTGGTGGCCCCATCTAGTGCAGGCTGGGCAAGTTCCAGCCCGGGAGACAGCATCCTAATAGGTGAGAAGTAAGGAGGAGACAGGCATTCAAGTCTTTCCACTGATGCTGCCTTGTCTTCTGGAGGCTGGGAGGCTGCCAAATCAAACTCAGAGGGGTCTGGCAAAATGTGTTGTAGAAACTTGCCAGCTTCAGCTTTGAACTCATCTTCCAGGGGTCTTCTAACATCAGACGAAGCCGATCGACTGACAAGGGGCAACTGGAGATTCTTAGCCGGAGTTATACAAGTCCCTTCTTGGAAGGTGTGTGATGAGTTGGAGTACCTGTCAAAGAAGGATGGGGAGCAAGCATTCATAGACATGGCCATGGCTGATGAGTTCTGACAATCTAACCCATCAAACATTATATCAGGGTAGTCCTCTGCACTGCAGGATGGAGTCCGTGGCGTCTGCATGATTTCCTCATAGCTGGGACAAGAGATTACAGATGTGGGGGTGGGAACACCCGTTGGTCTATTCTGATCTTGCCGAGGTGAGGCAGGGAGATTTTCTTTCATCTGTTGGCCTGCAAGCCAGTCCTTTGAATTTTGAGTGTCAATGAGTTGTGGCTTTCTTTCCGGAGACATAATTTGGGCTGGGAGACCAACATCTTTGAGCTTCTTCTCTTTCAATGCAGATTCTAAACTATTTGATTTTTTGGATGATAGTTCATTGCGATTTTTCTTTATTTCCTCAGTGGACTTAGTTTTATCCCTAAGTTTAGGATCCCCTGATCTGTGTCTTAGTTTCTCCATCTGCTTCATCCTCTCCTTATGCTTCTTATGGCGTTCTTCAATCTCCTGGTCTTTTAAACCTAACATTTGCCCAAAGCTGGTTAGTTTGAGATCCCCATCAACCAGAAGCTTTGAACGTGGACGGTTGTCTTTTCGAGCTGTGTCTTTAGATTGAATTACTTTTTCATTTTCTTCTTTAACCTTGGACTTAACATGGTCCGCCCTACTGTCTTTGTCCAAAGAGTCTCGGTTTCTCTCTTTTTTCACATCAAATTTGGGACTGTCTTCCTTTGATCTTTCCTTCAAATTGGTAATTTGAGGACTCTCTTTCAATCCAGATTTGATATCCTCCTTGGAGTGTTTAAGGGATCCAAAGCCATCCGTGTACTTGTGCTTCTCCTCTTTGACTTTCTCCTTATGTTTCTCTTTTTTCTTTTTGTCCTTGATCTTATCACTGATGACAGTACTCAGTTTGTCTTTGTCGGCTTTTTTAGACATCTCCTTTTCAAACTCCAATGTCTTCTCAAAATCATCTTTATCACCCTTAGACCCAAATGGAAATGTGTAAGGGTCCGCTTCTAATGGCATAGGCTCTTTCTCGAAGGGCAGACTTTCTCTGCGTCCATAGGATTCTCTTATTTCCTCTATCTTGTCTTGTTTATCCCCTTTTTCCTTCTTGACTTTGTCTTTCTCCTTGTCATGACTCTTTTTGGAGGATGACGAAGATGAATGCCGGTGCCTCTCTTTCTCTCTGAACTTGTCTTGAGGATTAGATATGGAGAGTGAGTCTCGTCTCTCATCAGTAATGTCTGGAAGGCTGATGTTGGAGGAATCATAGTAGCTGCTGAGCACTGGCTCATGACCCTGATCAGTGAAGCTGTCTGAGGATAACTCACTGTTCTTGTCATTGGAGTCATCCTTGTAGTCATTCATGGCCTCTTCCTCTAGCTTCTCCAAGAGCGACTTTTCATTTTCCCCACTCCCCTTTGAGGGCTTTCTGTCGTTAACATGATCTTGCTTGTCTTTATATTTACTCTTGGTCTTTTCCTCATTGGCGTCCCTCTTGTCCAACAGCTTCTGCTTGTTTTTCTTCTCTTGGTTTGAGTCCACAGACATTCTGTCTTTGCGTTCTTTGTGTTTTGCATCAACAGAATCCTTTACTTTCTTATCTTTGTTGTGTTTCTCTAACGAACCCTTCCTCTCTTTCCCCATATCAAATGTGGTCTTGTCTTTTTTCTTGTGGTCTTTTTCTTTCTGTTTTTCTGTTGTGTGTTTGGCCTCAGCAGAATATTTTCTGGGCTTTTCCGTTTGGAAGTGATCAAGCTCATCCCTGTCAGATGTGGAGTCTTTCCTGTGAGAATCGGACAACCCAAGGGAATCACTTAACTTGGCCACACCCCCATTGTAATTGTCTTCTTCATCCTCACTTTCATCTGTGAAAATGTCTGCGATCTTGTACCATGTTTTCTCAGGTTTAACTTTCTCAGGTTTTCGCTCCTCCTTCTTCACCTCAAGGACATCTTTATCCCGGTCAGCATGCTTGTCCTGCGAAGCCTTTTCTTTCTTGTCCTTAGTTTGTTCTGAAGACACCTTCCTGTCCTTGTCTTTGTGTTTGTCTTTAGCTCCCTCCTTCTTGTCTTTAAAGCCTCTATCTGTGTCTTTTTCTTTCAAAAGCTTCTCAGTTGAGGTCCTCTCAGGCTTCTCCTTATCCTGTTCTATAGATCGGTCTTTAGGCTTTTCCTTGTGTTTGTCAGCTTTAGTCTTTTCTCTCTTTTCCACCCCATCTCCCTTTCTGTCCTTCTCTTTTCCAGAGTGGTTCCTTTCTCTAATTTCACATGGTTTGCCAACAGGTTCAATTTCTTTGAAGGAGGCCTCGTTCCCATAATCGTCTCTTATGGACTCCTGTTTGATTTTCAAGTCCTTTCTTTCTTTAGTGAACTCATAGGAATCTTTTCGGTCTCTACTGCTGTCTGTGGAGTCCTTCTCTTTCTTCTCTTTGACAGTATCTGCAGATTCCTTTCGTTTCTTCTCCTTTTCCACAGAGTGGCTGGAGTTGAGTTTCTGTTTTTCGGTCAAATCCTTTTTCTTGTCACAGATTCTTTCTGAAGAGTCTTTCTCTTTCTTCTTGGAGGTCGGCTCTTTCTCTGACCGTTTGTCATTATGATCTAATTTCTTGTCTTTGATTTTGTTCTCCTTCCTCCGGTCTCTGCTCTCTATTTTTTCAGTCTCAACGATCAGCTTTACAGTGTTGTTTGCTTTATATTCTTTGTAGTCCTTCACAGGAGGAGCATCCCAGCTGTCATCTCCATATAGGTCGCAGTCAGAGGAAAGGTCTGACGCCCATCGGTCGTGGTGGTCGTCTGAGGCACTGAGCTTGGTGTCTTCTAGGTTTAAGAAACGGTTACTGACATCATAGACTTCATAATCAGGCTCTTCCTTCAGAACCTTTTCTTTCTTAGATTTTTCCTTCTCCTCCCTGGCATTTTTCTCCTTATCCACCTTAATATGTTTTTCCTCTTTTTGTTCACTGCTCTTCCTGTCTGGTTTAGATGACTTGTCCTTTGACTTTTTCTTCTTCTCCTCTTTATGAGTCTTTTGTTGTTTCTCCTCCTTGGGCTTCTCTTTTTCCTTGAGGCTCTTTTCTTTTTCAGTTTTCAAGGGCTTTTCCCTCTCCTCCTTGCTTGGCTTCTCCTTGGTGGACTCTCTTGTTTTCTTGGATTTCTCCTCCTTAGCAGTTCTTTGCACCTCTTTTCCAGAAGACCAGTCTCTGTCCTCAGATTTGCCTTTCGACAACCTGTCCTCCTTTTTCAAATGCTCTTTTTCATGTTTCGACAGCTTGACCTTGCTTTCAGCTGGGGACTCGGTCTCAACAAGGAGTGACTTTTGCCTTGAATCATCAAAATCAAACGAGAAGCTTTTAACAAATTTCTCGTTCATGTCTTGATTGAGCACTAAACTGGGAGCCTTTTCTTTCTCTTTGTTTTTGTGCTTGTGTTTGACTTTATGCTTTTTCAACACTTTACCATCTTTATCCGTTTTGGAGACTGTACTATCTGTGTTGGAGTTCTTGTGAAAGTCAGAGTTCTTTTTGTCTAGTGCATTGGTGTGCACATTGTTTTTCTTTCTGTTTTCCTGTGCTTTCTTTCTCACCTGTTTCACTGACTCGACACTCGAGTCGGCAGAGGAGTAGTCCGACTCACTGGAAAGCCTTGTTCTAACCGAGTCAGAGAGGGAGCTTACATCTGACCATACAGGAGATGACACAGTCTTCCAGCCGTCTGTCCTCCACTGCTTTGGGTTATGCTCTGTCAGCGAGGGAGTCAGTTTCTGAGAGCTCATGCTTCCATGAGAAGAGGAGGAAGAGGATGCAGAGTGAGTACTGAACGCAGAGGATTCTTTTAGGCTCATTGTGGAGTCCTTTATACAGTTCGAGCTCTTCATGGAGCCTTCATCATCCTCACTCCCTATGTCCCCACAATCAGAGTCAGAAGTGCAGAATTTGTCATTGACTTTACCAAATCTGACCTCCTTACTGACATTATTCTTTGTCTCCTTCTTCCGCTTCTTCTTAACTTTAGTCTTCTCTTTCTGCTGTTTAGAGCTCAGTGTAGCAGAGTCCCGGGCCTTGGTATTAGTAGGTGGCGCTGGTTGCCGTGGTGTGGGCATAGGTGTGAAACACAACGTTCCATCATCCTCGTCTGAGCTGTCAGAGAGAATCCGTCTAACAGCCTTCTTTGGTGTGAGCGAGTTGCTTTTGGAATAGGTTTTGACCACTTCCCCCTTCGGTACTGAAATTAAGCCGCCAGCCTTCGTGACACTGGGAGACTCCTTGCGGAACTCTTTCTTGAGCAAGTGCTTGTCGTCCACCGGAGGGACGCGCTCTTCCTCATCGTCCTCGTCAAACTCATACTCGTCCTTGACGGGGGTGGTTGTTGTGGATAGGGGCTGATCCAGCCCTTTCTTCCCTTTCAGCTTCAGGCCCTTCTCAAACTCTGAGTCTGTGTTATTTCCATCCACCGAACTGGATGGGGCAAACGATGGGGCATCTTCTTCCTCTGAGGATTCTGAAAAATAGATAAATAACAGTTAAAGAACAGCAAAAATCTGTCACACCCAGTGGTGAAAGAAAAAGCAAGGAAGTTAAAATACAAGTAACAAATGGCAGAGTGAAGGTGTTCAGAGCTACTCATGGTACAAAATGTCACACACCTGACGAGCTCTCCTCACTGGAGGTATACGTGCCTTTTCCAAGCAACAGATTGAGCATCGTTGGTGAGTTCGCAACCTTCAACGCGGTTTCACCCCTTCTGTTGCTTTGTCGAGGGTCCCCTCCATATCTTAAAAGCAACTTTACCACCTACAAAGAAACATAAACATCGAAACATTGGTCTCAGACCTAAACGGGGCAATTGGCTTTCTACATGAGCAATCGCAAACGTAATGCTGGAGTTACCTTGAAGTGCCCGTTATTTGATGCGTCATGCAGAGGGGTGTCGTCGTCCAGGCCCTTGGTGTTTACCTCTGCACCGGCTGCCAGCAGCTGCTTGGCCACGTCGTAGTAGCCTCGGTTGCACGCTTCATGCAGTGCAGTCCAGCCTGTGAATCCCAAACACAGTTAAATAACGGCTCTAATGTTTCTCAAATGTCGGATTCAAAATTATTATCGCACCCAATTATGAACAATTTAGATGGCTAGAGAAGCAAAGAAATGTGCAACTATTTACATAAATATAAAAAGTAATACAGAAGTATGGAGATATGAGGTGAAAAGCAGGAGCATGGAGGAGCAGAGAGAGAGAGAGGAGCAGAGAGAGAGAGAGGAGCAGAGAGAGAGAGGGGAGCAGAGAGAGGAGCAGAGAGAGAGAGGAGGAGCAGAGAGAGAGGAGGGAGAGAGGAGGAGCAGAGAGAGAGAGAGAGAGAGAGAGAGAGAGAGAGGAGGAGGAGCAGAGAGGAGAGAGAGAGAGAGAGAGAGAGAGAGAGAGAGGAGGAGGAGCAGAGAGAGAGGAGGAGCAGAGAGAGGGAGAGCAGAGAGAGAGAGGAGGAGGAGCAGAGAGAGAGAGAGAGGAGGAGCAGAGAGAGGGAGAGGAGGAGCAGAGAGAGGGAGAGGAGGAGCAGAGAGAGAGAGGAGGAGCAGAGAGAGAAAGGAGGAGCAGAGAGAGAGAGGAGGAGCAGAGAGAGTAAGAGGACCACCAGCCTGTAGTGGCAGCGACTCACCTGCGAAGTCTTTTACATTCACGTCCGCTCCCTCACTGATGAGCTCCTTGATGCGGCGTGCCTCTCCACGGATGGCTGACCGGTGCAGCCTCGTCTCGCCCCTCTCATTTCTCTTGTTTACTTTGTCTTTGGTTTTAGATGCAGAGTTCGGCGTTCCCTTCTGGCCCAGACTTGACTGTGACTGATGCTTTGGTGTTGTGTCTACAAGAACAGGACAAAAACAGAGTTTTAATAGAATTGGCATGATTCATTTCTAAAGTAAAAACATGAGCCAAATGAGCATAGGGCTACATATTACAGGACCATTATGTAACAGTGCAGAATATTTCATTGAAAAACAACTGTTACAACTCCATCGCCTGTAGGTGGCACTCTTGCTCAAGACATCAGGAGGAGAACTCCAAGACTCCCAATTGCTCGAGTTCATTTCATCACATTTAGTGGATTAAACCAAAGCCTTAACCACATGTACATTATTGAGTTTGCAGAGCGTGGTCCTGAATGCTATTTGAAACTCACTTCATCTGGGTTCTGTCTTTAAGGAACAAAACTCAGGCATAGATTAATTTTTAACAGTAGCAACCCGCCAAATAATAAATACTAACAGAAAACATATAACCCAAATCAGAAGCACGACATAATCACCAACACACAGATCAGCGCTATTACTTAATAAGAGGAAATAACTAAAAGCCCACGTTTCCCCAAACGGTTTAATCGCAATGTTTTTAACGACAGAACGTAAGTACAGCACTTGAAGAGGAAACGCTAGATCTGATCCGATTCATCTAAATACAGATAGCAGATATGAAATGAAGAAAAGGCCTGGGTCTGGATAGTGTGGTTTGGACCAGATCTGATATGGCACCATTAGATCCCCTCAGACTCCATCCCTGGGGTAAACTACTTTCATTTCCCTCATGGTTGAACATCCTAAAACAAAGCAGCAACAATTTACCGTACAGGAACGTGATACCAACTTCTAGAGCCCAAAAATCTCCCCACAACCAGCCAGACTCAGAAATAAACAGTGGATTAAGACAGCAGAGGTCCATTTCACTGCAGTAATGGAAATTGATGAGGGTTATCTTGTATAATTGAATTCTAATTAAGCAGTGTGGTCTGTTCTTTAATGAAGCATGGAGCAAAAGTGTGGCTGGGCCTCTAAGCACCAGGGACACAGCACAGCACCCCCATCCCACCCCCCGCTGAACCCTCAGAGACGTGGCATCCATGACAAACACGCACCTGGACTGTTGACTGACTCTTCAGCCGTCATCTGCATGAGAAGAGCCACCTGCTGCCGCTCAGAGAGGGGGTACCCGGCCCGGATCCCTGGCATGCCCATCCCAAACGGCAGGCCTGACTTCCTGGTGTTGGTGGGCTCCTTTTTAATGCGCTTCCGTTCCGGACCTTGCTTTTCTGTGAGGAGAGAGAGGGGAACGGACAATGTGAGGCCTATGGGTAGCACAGACACACATACAAACACAGGATAGCAAATTGCTCAGGTTATATCGGCTTTTACTTCAGCGTGTCAAACTGAAGTGATTTCAATTCTGACCACAACAGTCATTGATAACGCTCATTCAACATCTCCATGGCAACAGGTCAGATAAGTGTCCTCGGTGATGTTCTAAGGAACCCCCTAGGTGAAACCCCGACCAACCTCTAGTCTAGTTTAGCTCGCATCCATCTTCTGAGGCAGCGGATGGTGGTGGGCATTTAAACCCAGCTGCCCCAGAGGGAGGGAGGGGTCAACTATTGACCATCTGATGTTTCTGTCTCTCTCAGGGGGTGTGACTCGGCAGAGTGACAGTGATTACAAAATGGCCGGTGTTCATTTCAATGTGTCCGAGTCAAGGTCACCACAATGGCGACTTGCTGCTGGACAAAAGCAGCTGCTCCTCAAAGACACGCCCCATCAATTATTTTCAGTGTCACGAGGAATTATCAAATCTCCACACAGCAATGTCAGTCTTACTCTACGATTGAGACACATGAATACATAAACACTCGACACTTGCAACTGCTGGACGATTTGGAGGTACGCTCCGTCAATGTTCAAACAAGTCCAAACTGTGCCAGCTACAAGATCCTTCCAAAACGTTTTGCCGTCAATAAAAACAAATGACATATGGCCTTCAACTGCGTCCATGGAGACAACACACATTGTCTCATCAAAAGGGGAGATCTACAAGCCTGCTCGCTGTAGCTCTTAACACAGTGGATTGGCCACAAACAGAATGAATAGGAGTAGGAAACATGGCAGCTGACGCTTCCGGTCACAAAATCCTTTTCCCAGAGATTTTCCAGAGTCAGAGCTGATGAACTTTCAGTAACATCTGTGAATACTTACGCCTAATGTTCCCCCACCCCTGATACACACTCACATCCTGAAAGGAATCAGCCATTTAGACACATTCCTTTTATTCAGACTGAAACAGCATGAACCACAGCAGTGGATGTTTCAGGAGGTGGATGTCGAGGACAGAAACCTCTAGAGTTGCTGTTCCAAGCCTTGACAGTGGGCCCCAGTCAGTAATGAGCTCCAGGACTTGAAAAGGGCTGCTATCAAACCACATACAAGCCTCTAATTACAATGACTTTTTCTACCAGATTTGGACATGCATTGAGTAGGCCAAGCGGCACGCAAACATGTGTGATCCATTTTCAATGTAAATGAGATATAGTGGGAAGAAGGGAAAACAACAGAACAGCAGGATCACCCTCACACACATCCCACATGGATTACAAGGATGGAATTAAGACAGAGGCATCTGAAAATGCAATGTAAGCCCATAGACATCCATAGCTACTTCTAATTAAATAGTTAACATTTTAGACTGTATATACACTGGCAAAAGGCCTATGTATACAAAGTGACTTCAACTAGGTTGATCCCACAATCTCACACGCACGCACGCACGCACACACACACACACGCGCATACATACATGCATGCATACATACACACACTACACACTCCCACAAGCACACACACAGTGAACAGTCAGACAAAAGTGTGCAGTTGTTAAAAACCGGTGTTTAGCTTGTGGAAAAGAGCCCGTTACTCTCTGCTTTCAACTGGACGATTCAAAGATCGGCTTCAAGGAAAAACACTCATAAACTACATTTGGTTCATTAGTCTACTGTTGACACAGTCCCAAAATGTTTGGCATGTCAACAGTCACGTTCTCAAGACATTGGACTTTCAAGAAACAAAGTGTCACTTGCCACATCATGCGTTTTACATTGTCATGATGATGTGGCATTTGACTTTTCCTTTAACTTGCGAGATCTGATGGGAAAGTTGGAGGGAGACCAAGCTACCTCACTGTTCCCAAGAACGCCAGCCTAGGCCAGGGGCGGGACCCACAGCAAGACAACAGTCAAGTTACAATGGGCCCATGACGCCACTGTGTTAGCCTATTGTGAAAACGTTGCTATCAGCTTCCCACTGTGGGGGCAGGCAAAACCAGAACCAGCCCAACCAGAGGAACCAGGTAGGCCTAGTCCGTTTCTGGTGTCCCCAAATTCAATAGGACAACATAGACGATGACAAGCTCATCTTTTTATCATTCGACTTGGGACATCAAGCATGCTAACATCCTGTCTTTCTCTGAGTGACAGCTATGAATATAGTCAGACCAGTTCTGTCAGTTGGGGTTCCTGCCCCGTGGGAGAGTGATGTTCTATTATTAGAGGTAGACCTGCTGAGCTGTTTGCTTTACTGCAATGTGTACGTAGGACTGGCCTGTGTTATATTACGTTGAACATGGGAATCAACTGTGAAGGCGACTGAGATCTCATGCTGAGATCAGGCTGAGATCTCATGGTCAACGTGTAAACACATTGGCACCACAACTCGCTCTTCCTTAGACTGAGATTGAAAACAAAGCATGTTTACTACCACACATGCCAACACCACCACAACCACCGCCACCGCCGCCCAGTCACACAGGAGCCAGACACATTCATGTTCCTGCATGAAGATTACCTTCTTCAGGAGAATGTCATGGCGTGGGATAGTGAGAGGCAATTCCCTCCTACTCAGAAGTCAGGGAGAGAAGAGAGAGCTCCGTTGTCAAGCAGCCCAGTCAGACACAGCCGGCAAACAGGAAATGACGGAAGAAGAGACCGGAAGTGGCCACAGGATGTTGTGTCACTGCTTTGTTTTGTGCTTGGCTACGATGACGAGAGCAGAGGCAAGTGTCGGTGCAGAACAACAGTCTTCAGTGGTGGTAATGACAGAGAGCAGGACAGATCGGCAGAGAACCGAAGGGCTTTCTCTCACACCACGTTGGCCTACTAAAGAGCTGCCACTTACAGCTTGACCTCCTTATCTCCATGTACACTGGGCCATCCTGATGTAGGGTACCGTACACAAGGGGTCAAAGATGGTCTGGAGAAACAATGGAAACGTTTCAGAACGTCTAGACAGAGTGCAACTACTAGCCTATCTAATATTCCTAGTGGCGACTGACAAGCTCCAAAACAACTGAACCTGGACCAAATCTGATTTCAAGTCAAGTAACAGTGAATAATTCATGGATCTTCCAAAGGATGGGAGATGAAATATTACAAAAACATTTCTCCCTCCAGGGATCTGAATAATGGTGGTGTGCAGCAGACAGACAGGACTGATTTGGGCTGCGGGGGAGAAGACCTCAAGCCAGCAGCCCCCCCGTCCCCGTCCCTACTGAAAGCAGCACCTGCTGCACCTGCTGATAAGAAAGGCATCCTGTATTCCTGCCATATCGTGAAGAAGATGATGCGTGTGCTAGCCTGGCAGCAGCTGATCTGCACTCATCACCGTCTCTGATCCGCCTCCCACTCCTCATAGCCTTATCCAGAGCAGTCTCCTCGCTGAGGAGCCTTGGCCATGACTCCTACACTCCCACTGCAAGCCCTGCCGATGGTCTCCACGCCAATACAGGGTACAACAATGATCTGCTACACAAACTACCATCTCTAGAAGAACGCCTTGCAAACTGTCAAAACAGTGTGTTCAAGATGAGAGCAAAATCACTGCAATTAGCTACATCGTTCATCTAACAGATGCCTCGGGGAGCAAACTTCCAGTAGAGATCGAGTCCCCTGTTAGAACCATACAAATGGATGTTATGCACTCAGATAAGGCCCCACCACACACACACACTTCAATTTATGGACTGACAGGGTAGTACTAGTTCTAGACAACTAACACCGTAGGAAAACTGTCATCTTGTGGGTTCGGAGCAAAGACCACACAAATGCAGAATGCAGCAAATCCCTGGTAAGAAAATGACCGACAGCATGAATTCCGCATTTCAAGTGAAGTACATAGCCTAGTCCACATTAGACAAGTTTCCCTGTGTCCCCGGTCTGTTTCCATCCAAACTAGCCAAATAATAAGGAGATGTGAAGGGTCTGACTTGTACATCGTTCATAGCTGAACAATACAATCAAAAGTAGTCACGCCGTACATTTCTCAAAAGACAATATGTTATGAATTCAACACTATCTTTTTGTTTAGCTGCCTCAAGCTATAGCGTCAAAACATTACCTCATAGGCCAACTATGGTCATTTGTGTTACGGACGCCATGCAAAACCACTGAGTACATAGCATAGCCTCAGTCTGAACTCTCCATCAGCACACTAGCACGAGGACCCGGAAGCACAGGGGTGTATTCTCCCAGCAGCCCCGCAGCACAGTGAAATCAATAGACAAGTAGTTCCTTTTCTGAGCAGAAGTGGAGCCGCGCTGGACTGACTGCCATACCCTCAGACAGATTGAGAAGGAGAAAGAAATAGAGAGACCGAGCGAGGAGGGCAAAAGAGAAAATAGCTATGCAGTCATTAAGGAGGTTTCTGTTTCATCACTCGTTCTCTGTGTTGTTTTTTTCCACTCAGGATGAGGAGGGTGGAGAAATGTGAAGCTCGCTCTCCTTCAGAGGGTCATATGAAGCCCAGCCCACTAGGAGAGGACTGTACAGCCTGCACTTTCCTCCACATCCTCAAAGTTCACTACTGGAATCCCTGTGGCGGTTTTTTCCCAGGGTTCAGAATCCCTCTGTGGTCTCTTGACATTCATTTCCACCAGACATGAAGCCTGCAGCAGCACAGCCGGACCAGACTCCTCTAGCAGAACCTGGGTGGCAGGACCACCTCTGGTCTTTTCTGCAGGCACAAGGCAGCAGGCCAGGGGAACACAACCCCTCCATACACGGGCCTACTGGGCCACAGTCTAGACTCTATCCCCACAATGACGGGCCAAAAAAAAAGAGTTCACCATATCAAGGGGAGATACAGGATCATCAGAAAGACACCAATGTCAGGGGGAGGGGACATCTGTAAAGTGGTTAACAAATTCCTTTGGGTATAGACTACAGGTCGACCGACTAGCATTTTTCAACGCCGATAGAGATTATTGGAGGACCAAAAAAAGCAGATACCGATTAATCAGCCAACTTTTAAAATATATATATATAACTATATATATATACACATTTATATATATATTTATATATTTATTTATATATATATTTATATATATATTATTATATATATAATAACAACAATAATAATAATAATAATGGCAATTACAACTACTGAATGAACACTTTTTTAAACCTTAATATAATAAGTAAATAAAAATCTATTTAGTCTCAAATAAATAATGAAACATGCTCAATTTGGTTTAAATAATGCAAAAACACAGCATTGGAGAAGAAAGTAAAAGTACAATATGAGCCATGTGAAAAAGCTAACATTTCAGTTCCTTGCTCAGAACATATGAAAGCTGGTGGTTCCTTTTAACACGAGTCTCCAATATTCCCAGTTAAGTTTAAGGTTGTAGTTATTATAGGAATTTTAGGACTATTTCTCTCGATACCATTTGTATTTCCTATACCTTTGACTATTGGATGTTCTAGGCACTTTAGTATTAAAAGTATTAAAATAATCTCAGGAGTTGATAGGCTTGAAGTCATACACAGAGCTGTGAATCAAGCATTGCTAAGAGCTGCTGGCAAACACAGTAAAGTTTGAATAAATGCTTACGAGCCTGCTGCTACCTACCACCGCTCAGTCAGACTGCTCTATCAAATATCAAATCATAGGCTTAATTATAATATAATAAACACAGAAATACAAGCCTCAGGTCATTAATATGGTCAAATCCAGAAACTATCATTTCGAAAACAAAACGTTTCTTCTTTCAGTGAAATACGGAACCGTTCCGTATTTTATCGAACGGGTGGCAACCCTAAGTCTAAATATTGCTGTTACATTGCACAACCTTCAATGTTATGTCATACTGTTGCATACATACTGCCCAAACTGTTGCATACACCCTGACACCCTGACTCTGTGTGCAATGAACGCAAGAGAAGTGACAATTTCCCTAGTTTAATATTGCCTGTTAACATGAATTTCTTTTAACTAAATATGCAGGTTTAAAAATATATACTTCTGTGGATTGATTTAAAGAAAGACATGGATGTTTATGGTTAATTACATCCGTGCAACGGTTGTGCTTTTGTTAAATCACCCCCCGTTTGGCAAAGTTGAAGTAGGCTGTGATTTGATGATAAATTAACAGGCACCACATTGATTATATGCAACGCAGGGCAAGCTAGTTAACCTAGTAATATCATCAACCATGTGTAGTTAACTGGTGATTATGTGAAGATTGATTGTTTTTGAGAAGATAATTAGTGCCACAAGGTATTTTTGACGCTGCACTCGCATAATAGGTGGTCAAGCCTGCCACGCAGTTTCCTCGTGGAATGCAATGTAATCGGTGTCCAAAAATGCAGATTACCGATTGCTAGGAAAACTTGAAATCAGCCCTAACTAATCGGCTATGCAGATTAATCGGTCGACCTCTAGTATAGACAATAACACAGCATGAAAGGAACTAGCTATTAAGGCCAAGACAACAGAAGAGGGGAAAGTGTGTGTGTGAAACCACACACACACACTATATGGAGACAAAACTAACACACTGAAGGATGAACCATTTAATGAATGTTTCCATCGCACAGCCAGGTTTAAGACACGTGGATGGAAAAGACACTGAGAAGGAGAACAGGCAGGGAACACGAAGACAAACGCACCCCGAAAGTGTATCAATTACAGGCAAAGCCAAAGAGTGAATTATGGCCTAGTTGATGTGAGAGACTGACAGACATCCAGCCTGTAGAGGCAGAGACTCCACCCTAACAGTAGCATAACAATAAACAATCAGGGCACTGTTCTAGACAGGGGGAGGGGAGATACTGAGGTGGGAGGCAACCATTCTCTGCCAACAGCCTGCTAACAGGTTACAGAGTCACTAGCACCTGCAAACACACAGCCAAGCCACTATAGTAGTGACTAACCAGGGGAATTGACTACGCTCCTGATTTGGTCACTCAAGCTGCACTGAGAACACACGTTCTATATTCAACATATCTTCAAAATAGAGAAATACCTTTTTAATAAAAACATTTAAAAAACGTTCCCTGCAAAAAGGTCACTAAAACAAAAAGAGAAATGTACACAATGGTTTGGACTTCATATTACCCAAAGAAATAACAGCTGAAGTTCACAGCAGCATTTCAAACCAACGCAATAACCCAGCACACAGATGTGGGTTCCATTACTGTTATCACAGACCATCATCAACAAATCATTTCAAGATCCTCAAAGCTCAAGCCAAACAAGCTGGAACAGTAGTTCCCCCTTTCTCTCTTATTAAAGAATAACACAAGAGAGTGTCTCACCCCAAACCTTTTCAGGCCCTCGTGATTGACAAATCCTCACTTAATTGGCCCATGTTCCGTGTGGCCTTTTTTATCTTTTTCCCAATGATGGATAGTTGAACCAAGTTAAACCAAGGCTAACCAAAACACACAGCCTTCTTTGAGGTTTTCTTTGAGGTTATAAAATAACAGCCTCTAGGAGCTTAACCATCACGCCTCTTCAAACTCAAGAGGCTGAAGAAATTAGCTTGGCACAGAAGACCCTCAAACTTTTACAAATGCACCATTGAGAGCATCCTGTCGGGTTGTATCACCGCCTGGTACTGCAACTGCAGTCTTCAACCGCAGGGCTCTCCAGAGGGTGGTGTGGTCAGCCCAACGCATCACCTGGGGCACACATCTACAGCACCCAGTGTCACAGGAATGCCAAGGACCTCAGCCACCGGGCCCACGGCCTGTTCACTCCGCTATCATCCAGAAGGCGAGGCCATTACAGGTGCATCAAAGCTGGGACCGAGAGACTGAAAACCGCTTCTTTATCAAGGTCATCAGGCTGTTAAATAGTCACCACTAGCTGGCCACCGCCCAGTACCCTGCCCTGAAGTATAGTCACTGTCATTAGACGGCTACCACCCGGTTAGGCTACCATGCCCCTAAGAGGCTTCTGCCCTCATGGAACACTGGTCACTTTAAGTAATGTTTACATACGGTTTTACCCACTTCATATGTATATCCTGTATTCTAGTCAAGGCCATCCACCCACACACACATATTTATACTCCGGACTCCGACATCGCTCCTCCTAATATTTCTATATTTCTTAATTTAATTCTTTAACTTTTTAGATTTCTGTGTATTGTTGTGTATTGTTAGATATTAACTGTTGGAGCTAGGGAACACAAGCATTACGCTACACTCGCAGTAACATCTGCTAAATATGTGTATGCACATATAGGGGTGGCAGGTAGTCGGTTAGAGCGTTGGGCCAGTAACAGGAAGGTTGCTTGATCAAATCCCTGAGCTGACAAGGTAAAAATCTGTCGTTCTGCCCCTGAACAAGGCAGTTAACTTCTTGGTGACAGCGGGCAGGATTTTCACGTCCGGATGAAATGCATGCCCAAATTCAACTGTCTGCTACTCATCCCCAGAAGATAAGATACGCATATTATTAGTAGATTTGGATAGAAAACAAAAGTTTCTAAAACTGTTTGAATCATGTCTGTGAGTATAACAGAACTTATTTAGCTGGCGAAATCCCGAGGACAAACCACTCAGATTTTTTTGTTTGTTGAGGTCACTCTTTTCAATGGGCTTTCATTGGGAATCCAGATTTCTAAAGGACCTTCTTGCAGTTCCTATCGCTTCCAATGGATGTCAACAGTCTTTAGAAATTGGTTGAGGTTTTTCCTTTGTGTAATGAAGAAGTACGGCCATCTTGAACGAGGATCACTTGAAGTGTACTGTTAGATAGAGGCGCGTTACCAGAAAGCATGCTACAGTTTGTTTTACTCCTGTATTGAACACAGAGCATCCCGTCTTCAATTTTATTGATTATTTACGTAAACAAATACCTAAAGTTGTATTAGAAAGGTAGTTTGAAATGTTTTGGCAAAGTTTACAGGTAACTTTTGAGATATTTTGTAGTAACGATGCTCAAGTTGGAACCGGTGTTTTTCTGGATCAAACGCGCCAAATAAATGGACATTTTGGATATATATATAGACAGAATTAATCGAACAAAAGGACCATTTGTGATGTTTATGGGACATATTGGAGTGCCAACAAAAGAAGCTTGTCAAAGGCATGAATTATATTTTTATTTCTGCGTTTTGTGTCACGCCTGCAGAGTTTAAATATGCTTCTCTCTCTTTGTTTATATGGTGCTATCCTCAAATAATAGCATCGTTTGCTTTCGCCGAAAAGCCTTTTTGAAATCTGACATGTTGGCTGGATTCACAACAAGTGTAGCTTTAATTTGCTATCTTGCATGTGTGATTTCATGAATGTTTGATTTTTATAGAAAACACTCTGAAGTTTCTAAAAACTGTTTGAATGATGTCTGTGAGTATAACAGAACTTATATGGCAGGCAAAAACCTGAGAACAAATCCAACCAGGAAGTGAGAAATCTGAGGTTTGTAGTTTTTCAAATCATTGCCTATCGAATATACAGTGTCTATGGGGTCTTATTGCACTTCCTAAGGCTTCCACTAGATGTCAACAGTCTTTAGGACCTTGTTTGAGGCTTCTACGATGAAGGGGGAGAGAAAGAGAGCTGTTTGAGCCAGAAGTCTGGCAGAGTGGCATGAGCTGATCATGCGTGTGCCCGTGAGAGGTAGCTGCGTTCCATTGCATTTCTAAAGACAAAAGGAATTATCCGGTTGGAACATTATTGAAGATTTATGCTAAAAATTGATTCTATGCATCGTTTGACATGTTTCAACGAACTGTAATATAACTTTTTTGACATTTTGTCTGAACAAATGATTATATGCATTTGGATTACTGGGCTAAATGCGCAAACAAAAAGGAGACTTTATCGAACAAAACAAACATTTATTGTGGAACTGGTATTCCTGGGAGTCCGTTCCGGTCAAGATCATCAAAGGTAAGTGAATATTTATAACGCTATTTCTGACTTTTCTAACACCTCTCCTTCTTTGGAAAATGGCTGGATGTTTTTCTGTGACTAACGCTGACCCAACATAATCGCAAGGTGTACTTTCGCCGTAAAGCCATTTTGAAATCTGACACAGCTGTTGCATTGAGGAGAGGTGTATCTATATTTCCACGTATAACACCTGTATCTTTTATCAATGTTTATTATGAGTATTTCTGCAATTTGATGTGGCTCTCTGCACTTTCCCCGGATGTTTGAGACTATGCGTTTCTGATCATAACACACCAATTAAAAAAATGAGGTTTTTGGACATAAAGATTATCTTTATCAAACAAAACACACATATATTGTGTAACATGAAGTCCTGTGAGTGCCATCTGATGAAGATCAAAGGTTAGAGATGAATTTAATCGCTATTTCTGATGTTTGTGAGCCCTCTCCTTGGCTGGAAAATGGCTGTATGGTTTTCTGTGACTAGGTGCTGACCTAACATAATAGTTTGGTGTGCTTTCGCCGTAAAGCCTCTTTGAAATCAGACACTGTGGCTGGATTTACAAGACGTTTCTTTAAAATGGCATAAAATACTTTGTGAATTTTAATTATGGTATTTCTGTTGTTTTGAATTTGGCGCCCTGCAATTTCACTGGCTGTTGGCAAGGTTGGACGCTATTGTGCCACATAGCCCAGAGAAGTTAACCGACTTGCCTAGTTAAATGAAGGTTTAAAAAAAAAACTCTACAAAAAAACTAAATGTAATTTCATTTAATTCTTCCAGCATGCACTGCCAGGCTGAGGAAGTGATGTAACACCCCCCCCCCCCCTCCAGTCTTACCTGAGTCAGAATCTTTCTGGTCTCCATTGGCTCCAACAGTGAAGGGAAGCTTCCTCTTGGATGCCTTCTCTTTCATCTCTTTGACGCCATCGCTGCGGTCCAATTTAGGAGTCTTGTTTGACAATACTTTATCCTGGCAAATAAAAAAAGAAAACATGAACACCATATTGCACAGCTATAACAGTAAAGACACACAGATGATTATTTATGGGGTACACTACTAGCTACTAAAACTGTAGATTAAAATGAAAGGGCTGATGTGGAAGGATATTTATAGAACTTCCTCTAGACGAGTGCCAAGCTTTGGCCTAACGTTGGAGACTTCCCTTAGCATTTGGGAGAAGACAGAGCCTGAACAGACAGATACAGAGGGACACAGGCCATCCAGGCCAGGACACATTGACTGAGGGACACAAAGAGACAGGCAGGCGGCAGCTGTGTTTCCCAAAGCTTTACACTGCAGCGTCTAGAGACTTCCAGCGATTAGGGGATTTGCAAAGCGTGACTTTTCCATGGAATTTCCTCTCGGTGTTCCGGCAGCAGAGAGCAGAGGCAGACAGTCCCAAATGGAAAGAGAGAGATGGAAGGAGCGGTAACACCCCCGGGGTCTGTGGTCCACGGCAACTGGAACCCATCAGAAGCTCCCGTCCCCCCGCCAGCAAGCGGCCTGCTCCGGCACCAACGGCTTCCTCCGGCTGACTTTCTGTCTATACAGCACAGTACAGCGCTGCCTCTCCCTCGGCCTGCCTGGCCCAAAAGACTGCTGTTAAAGGGCCATGCAGCAGCTCTGATAGGGGCCTGTCTGCTCGGCTCTCACACGAAACACCCTCCTCACATTTAGCTCTAAGGAGCAGGGGGATCTAACACTTCATAAGAAAAAGGAGCAAGGATTTTAGTGTAGTGTTCCAAAGACAGGAAAATATCTCTCTTCTATACAATATACTGCTTATATATTCAAATACCAGGCTATTAACTGCAACCTGATGGTTTTAGTTTGTAGTAGAACTCTGTGAACCCAGATTTGAATGATTGCTATAATTAAAAACATCGCAAACGATTATAAAACAAGTAAATAAAACCTTATGTAATGCCTCTTTTTCTAAACGCTAGATTTAGAGGGCCAGAGCAGCTGGGTTGTCGGCCGGGTGCCGTCTGTGGTAAGGAAGGCTAATTAAAGAGCTCTGTGTAGGTGGCTGTTTACCACAGAGCGGAGACTGCAGAATCCGATCAGATAAGAGGTGGAATGTAGCAGCAGAACGCTCTCTCTTTCTCAGGCCAGTTCCCACTGCTGTACAGTGGCTCGCTCTGCAGCCCGCCCTGGCAAGTCCCAGCCCCCAGCACTCCTACAGTCATGAGACTATGATGTCACCCTTACAGTACAGTGTAGACACACAGCAAGCTCTTCCTGCTGCTTAGAGCTAGGCTTAGCAGTAACTCTGTACACCAGCGAGAGGGAGGGAACGAGACACATTATTTGTCAGTCTACATGTAGGAGGAATTTCCAAACAGAAAGACAGTACACAGACAGCTGACACACAGACACACACACAGACACACTGACACACACACACACACACACACACACACACACACACACACACACACACACACACACACACACACACACACACACACACACACACACACACACACACACACACACACACACACACACACACACACACACACACACACACACACACACACACAGAGGCGTTAGCACTAGGCAGAGCTAGTCTTGCTGCAACACGCGGAGAAAAGAGAGCTGAATTAAAAAGACAGCTGTGAGCCACTGCTTCAAGGCTGCCTTCATGAGAGACCGTGTTTACTGGTCTCCTAGCAATGCTCTCGCTCCTCCTCTCCCTCCCAGAGTCTGATGCAATTCGGTGCGGAAGGCTGTACATAGCAGACGCGCGTAAAGCTGCACCTCTGGGCTGCTGCTGCTGCTGCTGACCCATTGATTACCATGACATCATCATTCTGCGTCTAAGCCCACTCTAAGCCCACTGCTGTCCGTGCTGGCAACACGTCCACAAAAACACAAGCTGGCTTTAGTAGCCATTTAAAGGGACAGCTCTCCCCACTACCTAGGGGAAAACCCCACTGAAATGTCTCCCTAATCCCTAGTATGACAACCATGTTGAGGAACAATAACACAGGAAATTACACCTGTTATTACGTTACCATTACAACTCTGCTCACATCTAATTAACAGCTCCATTCATTAGAATCCACTTCTGGGAAATGATGTTCAGTGGTCTAACATAGAACCTAGGGAGAAAATCTCTAGGAACTAATCTCTCATGTTTTGTCTGAGTGTCTCAGTGTCAGGCTGACTGCAGCAGAATGCCGTGGCCTGCCTGCCCAGGAACGTAATGCTGTGTTTGATGCATGAGGATCTACATTTGCCACACAGTGCCAGCAGCCTCCACTTCATTGGTCAAAAATAAAGAAGATTACTTCATAGATAAAACCTGGACTACCTACTCAGATGAGTCATATATAGCTGGCTGGCTAAAGCACATAACCTTTGCTATATCATGAGTCATTAAGCTGATGCAACACTACATACAGCCATTTCCCTGGCTCTAGGCTACATCTAGAAACACAGAAAGCATGTCTGTATTTAAAGGGTAGGGTTGTGTGATGGTATTCATAGTGCATTCAATACAGTAGCAAGGAACGTTTCAGAGAGCGGGACACGTGTATAAGTTGCAAGTGTTACAATAATTCACATCGGTAAAAAAACAAAATAACAACTGTTTGACATAGTGCATTTTGCCAACTTGTATTTCAAGGGGGTATGCACGATATATCAGTGAACAAATCGGAATCATCAAGTTTGCAGACAACACAACAGTTTGATCACCAACAACGACGAGACAGCCTACAGGGAGGAGGTGAGGGAGTGAGGTGTCAGGAAAATAACCTCTCAACGTCCAACAAAACAAAGGAGATGATCGCGGACTTCAGGAAACAGCAGAGGGAGCACCCCCTATCCACATTGACGGGACAGCAGTGGAGAAGGTGGAAAGTTAAGTTCCACAGACAGTTTGGTGAAGAAGGCGCAACTGCGCCTCTTCAACCTCAGGAGGCTGAAGAAATTTGGCTCGTCAACGAAATCCCACAAACTTTTACAGATGCGCAATTGAGAGCATCCTGTCGGGCTGTATCACAGCCTGGTACAGCAACTGCTCCGCCCACAACCGTAAGGTTCTCCAGAGGGTGGTGTGGTCTGCACAACGCATCACCGGGGGCAAACTACCTGCCCTCCATGACACCTACAGCACCTGATGTCACAGGAAGGCCAAAAAGATCATCATGGACAACAACCACCCGAGCTACTGCTTGTTCACACCACTATCATCCAGAAGGCGAGGTCAGTACAGGTGCATCAAAGCTGGGACCGAGTGATTGAAAAACAGCTTCTATCTCAAGGCCACCAGACTGTTAAATAGCCATCACTAACTCAGTGACGCTGCTGTCTACACTGAGACCCAATCACACTTTAATAAATGGATCACTACTTTAAACAATGGCACTTTAAATAATGCCACTTTAATAAAAAGTTTACATATCTTACATTACATGTAAATACTGTATTTTATACCATCTACTGCACCTTGCCTATGCCGCATAGCCATCGCTCATCCATATAATTATATGTACATATTCTCATTCACCCCTTTAGGTTTGAGTGTATTAGGTAGTTGTTGGGGAATTTTTTAGATTACTTGTTAGATATTACTGCACTGTTGGAACAAGAAGCACAAGCATTTCGCTACACTCGCATTAACATCTGCTAACCATGTGTATGTGACCAATAAAATTGTATTTGATTCGGCCAGTATTAGCTAAAAATGGCAACGTCGGTATCGGTTTAGTTTAACGCTGATTTAAAAAAACAATGTCAACGCTACCGTTCATACCTATAGGTGCGTGACGTAATGACGCCACGTAAAATGTAGCGCTACAGGTGCAACACAGCATTCCTAACCTAGCCCAAAATGTCTGCTGTGTGGATCGAGCAGTCAACAAGTCCAGCAGTCATTTGAAAGAGTAAGAACATTTCAGCGAGACAACTCAAAGGCGAAATCCATTAACGGCAAGATAACTCTGCTCTCATCCTTCTAGACCTATCGGCTGCCTTCGATACTGTGAACCATCAGATCCTCCTCTCCACCCTCTCCGAGTTGGGCATCTCCGGCGCGGCCCACGCTTGGATTGCGTCCTACCTGACAGGTCGCTCCTACCAGGTGGCGTGGCGAGAATCTGTCTCCTCACCACGCGCTCTCACCACTGGTGTCCCCCAGGGCTCTGTTCTAGGCCCTCTCCTATTCTCGCTATACACCAAGTCACTTGGCTCTGTCATAACCTCACATGGTCTCTCCTATCATTGCTATGCAGACGACACACAATTAATCTTCTCCTTTTCCCCTTCTGATGACCAGGTGGCGAATCGCATCTCTGCATGTCTGGCAGACATATCAGTGTGGATGACGGATCACCACCTCAAGCTGAACTTCGGCAAGACGGAGCTGCTCTTCCTCCCGGGGAAGGACTGCCCGTTCCATGATCTCGCCATCACGGTTGACAACTCCATTGTGTCCTCCTCCCAGAGCGCTAAGAACCTTGGCGTGATCCTGGACAACACCCTGTCGTTCTCAACTAAAATCAAGGAAGTGGCCCGTTCCTGTAGGTTCATGCTCTACAACATCCGCAGAGTACGACCCTGCCTCACACAGGAAGCGGCGCAGGTCCTAATCCAGGCACTTGTCATCTCCCGTCTGGATTACTGCAACTTGCTGTTGGCTGGGCTCCCTGCCTGTGCCATTAAACCCCTACAACTCATCCAGAACGCCGCAGCCCGTCTAGTGTTCAACCTTCCCAAGTTCTCTCACGTCACCCCGCTCCTCCGTTCTCTCCACTGGCTTCCAGTTGAAGCTCGCATCCGCTACAAGACCATGGTGCTTGCCTACGGAGCTGTGAGGGGAACGGCACCTCAGTACCTCCAGGCTCTGATCAGGCCCTACACCCAAATAAGGGCACTGCGTTCATCCACCTCTGGCCTGCTCGCCTCCCTACCACTGAGGAAGTACAGTTCCCGCTCAGCCCAGTCAAAACTGTTCGCTGCTCTGGCTCCCCAATGGTGGAACAAACTCCCTCACGACGCCAGGACAGCGGAGTCAATCACCACCTTCCGGAGACACCTGAAACCCCACCTCTTTAAGGAATACCTAGGATAGGATAAAGTAATCCTTCTCACCCCCCCCCCCCCTTAAAATATTTAGATGCACTATTGTAAAGTGGCTGTTCCACTGGATGTCATAAGGTGAATGCACCAATTTGTAAGTCGCTCTGGATAAGAGCGTCTGCTAAATGACTTAAATGTAAATGTAAATGTAAAAATAACTTTATTCATTGCCCTTGACAATCAACCGTTCTCTGGCGTGGGTGATGTTGGCTGTCGCCGACTGGTCATGTTTCCCTACCGGAGTTCCACAGCAATAGCGTCACTGCTATTAGCTTCACGACATAATATCGAACGTCGTTTGGGTCTTTGCGTGTCAAAAAAGATAACACTATTTGACACGTTAAATACGCTTTTATTTTGACGTGTCAAATAACACAGTTCTATTATAGAATGTTGTGTGTTCTGAATTTGCATGTGCAAGCCAAGCACCATCACTACTATCAGTAGCACTGTCAAAGCTGTACAAAAAAGTCTGCAAACAAGCAAACACCGGCCACGAACGATGTGTTTACAATACCACGTTGGTAATGAAGCATTTTTTGTTCGACCGCAACTTCTGGGGTAGCTAGCTTTAGCTTGGTACCTAGCAAGCACCGATATAACCAGCCTGAAAACAATGACCAGTAGAAACTGCAATCATTTTCATTATTCTTAGCAATGATTTAGGAATCCTTGTGAGTAAGTATTAGCTAGGTAGCCACTTGTTGTTAACCTATTGAAATTGAACTTCAGTTCATGAAAATAAATAGCTAGTCAGCTACTTAGCTTTGTTCCCCAAAGCTAACGTTATAAGCAACCAGCTAGTTTCTTCTTGCTAGTGAGGTTCGACCAGACCAGGTTACGTGTTGTGAAGCTAGCCACAATAAGGATTAGGCACAATAGTGGAATTTGCGGTTTGTCTTCAAAATAAAAGTAACTATTTGAAAGTGATGCAGAAGGTTACAATTGGTGGAATCATGCCATATTTAGACTCGATAATGTTAAACAAGGTTGGAATGTGAAGCAATGAAATGGGATATCAGTCTACTCGGAAGCACCCACAGAACACAAAATTTTGGAGTTTACGCAAATATTAGCATTGTAGCTCTTATCACGGGACTGTGACTGTGTGACATCACTTCCCCAGTCAGCCTATTGTGTGTATTCACATTCATATTGCACTGTACAGCTTTACCTAAGGATTGGGGATCAATGAAATGGGGTATCAGTCTACTCAATACCCAAGATATTGTTTTTCCTCAGGCATAGTGTTCAATACATATAGGTTGACAATAAATGTGGCTCAATTCACAGTTGTTTTGGAGTCCCATAATAAGAGATACGACGCTAATGTTCTCTGGGAGTCACTGAGTAGACTGATGCCCCATGTCATTGATCCACAATCCACAGGTAAGGCTGTACAGTGAAATAGTATGCCCCCAATGCAATTCTTAAGTCTAATACATCCAGTGTGATTTCAACAGATTGGTCAAATTAACAAATTGTCTTTTGTTGATTTTATATAACAACGTTTCAACCTCGTTTAGCATGAGGTTACTTACTTACCCTACATTATTCATCTCATATGCATACGTATATACTGTACTCTATATCATCGACTGCATCCTTACGTAATACATGTATCACTAGCCACTTTAACTATGCCACTTTGTTTACTTTGTCTACATACTCACCTCATATGTATATACTGTACTCGATACCATCTACTGTATGCTGCCCTGTACCATCACTCATTCATATATCCTTATGTACATATTCTTTATCCCCTTACACTGTGTATAAGACAGTAGTTTTGGAATTGTTAGTTAGATTACTTGTTGGTTATCACTGCATTGTCGGAACTAGAAGCACAAGCATTTCGCTACACTCCCATTAACATCTGCTAACCATGTGTATGTGACAAATAAAATTTGATTTGATTTGATCTATTCAATTATGGCATAATTCTACTATTTGTATTCATTTGCATCACTGTCAATTACATACTTTTATTTAGAAGTCTAACCGCAAAGTCCACTATTGTGGCTAATCCTTATTGTGGCTCGCTTCACATAGATGGGTCCGACCACCATTAATCAAGTAAGAAATTGTCTTTATTAATTATGGTTATTTTAAATGATGACAGCTAGCTAACTATAGCTACTGAAACAGATTGTCGTTTTGCTATGTTTTTGGGGAAGAACATAGTTTGCATCCATGAGCTAGCTAGCTTTAAAAAAAATGACCAGCACTGTAGGCATGCGAGACAACTTTACCAGCATCATAGTATACATATCGATTCATCTTTGTGACATATGAAATACAAGTGAGTGTAATCAATGTGCAATAACTACGTGAAAAATGTATATTCAGGTCCTGACTGGTCAACAAGCTTATTTGACATGTCAAGTAGTGTTTTTTGACACGCAAAGACCCAAACGGCATTCCATAGTATGAGAAATTCTGATTGGGAATGAAACGACTGAACAATGAAACAGCACAGCAACTAAAAGAAAGAAATGGGTTTGAATTATGTTTCACTGGTAATGGGGACAAACGTAAATGCCAATAAAATAACTTTTTGGTCAGTGTGGTGTGTGTGTGACTTTTATTTAACCAGGCAAGTCAGTTAAGAACAAATTCTTATTTACAATGACGGCCATACCCGGACGACGCTGGGCCAATTGTGCGTCTCCTTATAGGACTCCCAATCATGGCTGGATGTGATACAGCCTGGATTTTAACCAGGGACTGTAGTGACGCCTCATGCACTGAGATGCAGTACCTTAGACCGCTGCGTCCATGTGTGTGTGCTAACTATTTAACTGTACTAGAATGCTTAAAAAGGCCGCTAAAATTGTAAATATCTGTTTTTTTGCCAAGGAAAATATTGGATATCGGCCAAAATGTCATATCAGTGCTTCACAAATTTGAAGTGTTCTCAACAAGTGTTTTCTTTCACTGTAGAAATGTTACCATAGCCCACGCCCAACATTGGGACCTCAGTCATAAGAAATAATCCTAAAAAGCGACAATAGGCTCTTAGCCAGTTGAATGCCAACTCCCATGGAGCTGTTTATTAAGTCCATAATGACGTTTTACTGTGTAATGAGGACATGACCCCTAGATGCAGGACTCAGCAGCGAGAGCAGTAAAGGGCTTGTGTATGTATGTGTGTAGATGTGTGGTGTGTCAGTATGTGTGTGTTTCTTACCTTCTTCCCACTCTGCTTCTCCACCATGTCAGTGTTGAGTGGGAAGTCTTCCAGCTGGGGGGGGTTTTTGAACCCCCACCCTTGGGCATCGTTCAGCTATCGCCACGCCAAACCTCATTCACGCTTCCATCGCATCGTCATCGACCGTCTGCCAAAGGAGAGAGCGAAAGAGATAGAGGGGGAGATGGAAAGAGACACATTAGCACCTGGTCACTCGTCTCCACAGAAAACACATTTCCACACTGCCACACAATGCTCCCATTAGCAGTACATCAGGCTCCCCATTTTCAACAATTACACCTGCACTCTGGTTTCAAAGGTGAGGAAGTGTGCAGAATAATGCCCCTGCTCTAGACCCACTCTCTTCCCAGGAAGTTTAGGGTGTTTCATTGTCATATCCATAGGGTGAGAGAGATAGTGGTCAATGTGGGTGAAAGACAGGCCTACGGAAGCGAATCTAAGCAAGTTTTTAAGTAGCTAATCCCTTATTCACACACAATACATTCCTAATGGAAATCAATGTCTTGATGTCAATAACATTAATCCATCTCGATTACAATAAACATGGGGAGAATTATAAGTTTTCCTATATTGTGCAATGCCAGCAAAACTGTTTTTACTGTGGGACAGGAGACAAACATCTCTGCTTCATGACTCCCGGTAGGTAACAGCTGAGGAATGTCTTCAGGGATATGGCACGTCTGGACAACAGCCCTACTGCCCTACCCAAGATACATACTACACAGTGTCGGTGTGATGCAGGGAATGGTGTGCTAGCAGGGAGTGGTGTGCTAGTGTAATGCAGGGAGTGGTGTGCTAGTGTAATCCAGGGAGTGGTGTGCTAGTGTGATTCAGGGAGTGGTGTGCTAGTGTGATGCAGAGAGTGGTGTGCTAATGTGATGCAGGGAATGGTGTGCTATCAGGGAATGGTGTGCTTGCAGGGAGTGGTGTGTTAGTGTGATGCAGGGAATGGTGTGATAGCAGGGAGTGGTGTGCTAGCAGAGAGTGTTGTGCTAGTGTGATAGCAGGGAGTGGTGTGCTAGTGTGATGCAGGGAATGTGTGCTAGCAGGGAGTGGTGTGCTAGTATGATGCAGGGAATGGTGTGCTAGCAGGGAGGGGTGTGCTGATGTGATATAGGGAATGGTGTGCTAGCAGGGAATGGTGTGCTTGCAGGGAGTGGTGTGCTAGTGTGATGCAGGGAATGGTGTGATAGCAGGGAGTGGTGTGCTAGCAGAGTGTTGTGCTAGTGTGCTTGCAGGGAGTGGTGTGCTAGTGTGATGCAGGGAATGGTGTGCTAGCAGGGAGTGGTGTGCTAGTATGTTGCAGGGAATGGTGTGCTAGCAGGGAGGGGTGTGCTAGTGTGCTGCATGGAGTGGTGTGCAAGCAGGGAGTGGTGTGCTAATGTGATACAGGGAATGGTGTGCTAGCAGGGAGTGGTGTGCTAGTATGATGCAGGGAGTGGTGTGCAAGTAGGGAGTGGTGTGCTAGTGTAATGCAGGGAGTGGTGTGCTAGTGTGATGCAGGGAATTATGTGCTAGCAGGGAGTGGAGTGCTAGTGTGATGCAGGGAATGGTGTACTAATGTGATGCAGGGAGTGGTGTGCTAATGTTATGCAGGAAGTGGTCCTTCTGTAGCTCAGTTGGTAGAGCATGGCGCTTGTAACGCCAGGGTAGTGGGTTCGATCCCCGGGACCACCCATACGTAGAATGTATGCACACATGACTGTAAGTCGCTTTGGATAAAAGCGTCTGCTAAATGGCATATATTATTATTATATTATAAGTGGTGTGCTAGCAGGGAGTGGTGTGTTAATGTGATGCAGGGAGTAGTGTGCTGGTGTTATGCAGGGAGTGGTGTGCTAGTGTTATGCAGGGGGTGGTGTGCTAGTGTGATGCAGGGAGTGGTGTGCTAGTGTGATGCAGGGAGTGGTGTGCTAGTGTGATGCAGGGAGTGGTGTGCTAGTGTGATGCAGGGAGTGGTGTGCTAGTGTGATGTGCTAGTGTTATGCAGGGAGTGGTGTGCTAGTGTTATGCAGGGAGTGGTGTGCTAGTGTTATGCAGGGAGTGGTGTGCTAGTGTTATGCAGGGAGTGGTGTGCTAGTGTTATGCAGGGAGTGGTGTGCTAGTGTTATGCAGGGAGTGGTGTGCTAGTGTTATGCAGGGAGTGGTGTGCTAGTGTGATGCAGGGAGTGGTGTGCTAGTGTGATGCAGGGAGTGGTGTGCTAGTGTGATGCAGGGAGTAGTGTGCTGGTGTTATGCAGGGAGTGGTGTGCTAGTGTTATGCAGGGAGTGGTGTGCTAGTGTTATGCAGGGAGTGGTGTGCTAGTGTTATGCAGGGAGTGGTGTGCTAGTGTTATGCAGGGAGTGGTGTGCTAGTGTTATGCAGGGAGTGGTGTGCTAGTGTTATGCAGGGAGTGGTGTGCTAGTGTTATGCAGGGAGTGGTGTGCTAGTGTTATGCAGGGAGTGGTGTGCTAGTGTTATGCAGGGAGTGGTGTGCTAGTGTTATGCAGGGAGTGGTGTGCTAGTGTTATGCAGGGAGTGGTGTGCTAATGTTATGCAGGGAGTGGTGTGCTAGTGTTATGCAGGGAGTGGTGTGCTAGTGTTATGCAGGGAGTGGTGTGCTAGTGTTATGCAGGGAGTGGTGTGCTAGTGTTATGCAGGGAGTGGTGTGCTAGTGTTATGCAGGGAGTGGTGTGCTAGTGTTATGCAGGGAGTTGTGTGCTAATGTTATGCAGGGAGTGGTGTGCTAGCAGGGAGGGGTGTGCTAGTGTGCTGCATGGAGTGGTGTGCAAGCAGGGAGTGGTGTGCTAATGTGATACAGGGAGTGGTGTGCTAGCAGGGAGTGGTGTGCTAGTATGATGCAGGGAGTGGTGTGCAAGTAGGGAGTGGTGTGCTAGTGTAATGCAGGGAGTGGTGTGCTAGTGTGGTGCAGGGAATTGTGTGCTAGCAGGGAGTGGAGTGCTAGTGTGATGCAGGGAATGGTGTGCTAGCAGGGAGTGGTGTGCTAATGTGATGCAGGGAGTGGTGTGCTAGTGTGATGCAGGGAGTGGTGTGCTAGTGTTATGCAGGGAGTGGTGTGCTAGTGTTATGCAGGGAGTGGTGTGCTAGTGTTATGCAGGGAGTAGTGTGCTAGTGTGATGCAGGGAGTGGTGTGCTAGTGTCATGCAGGGGGTGGTGTGCTAGTGTTATGCAGGGAGTAGTGTGCTAGTGTTATGCAGGGAGTAGTGTGCTAGTGTTATGCAGGGAGTAGTGTGCTAGTGTTATGCAGGGAGTGGTGTGCTAGTGTTATGCAGGGAGTAGTGTGCTAGTGTTATGCAGGGAGTGGTGTGCTAGTGTTATGCAGGGAGTAGTGTGCTAGTGTTATGCAGGGAGTAGTGTGCTAGTGTTATGCAGGGAATGGTGTGCTAGTGTTATGCAGGGAGTAGTGTGCTAGTGTCATGCAGGGGGGGGTGTGCTAGTGTCATGCAGGGAGTGGTGTGCTAGTGTTATGCAGGGAGTAGTGTGCTAGTGTCATGCAGGGAGGGGTGTGCTAGTGTTATGCAGGGAGTGGTGTGCTAGTGTTATGCAGGGAGTAGTGTGCTAGTGTCATGCAGGGAGGGGTGTGCTAGTGTTATGCAGGGAGTGGTGTGCTAATGTTATGCAGGGAGTAGTGTGCTAGTGTTATGCAGGGAGTGGTGTGCTAGTGTTATGCAGGGAGTAGTGTGCTAGTGTTATGCAGGGAGTGGTGTGCTAGTGTTATGCAGGGAGTGGTGTGCTAGTGTTATGCAGGGAGTGGTGTGCTAGTGTTATGCAGGGAGTGGTGTGCTAGTGTTATGCAGGGAGTGGTGTGCTAGTGTTATGCAGGGAGTAGTGTGCTAGTGTTATGCAGGGAGTGGTGTGCTAGTGTTATGCAGGGAGTGGTGTGCTAGTGTTATGCAGGGAGTGGTGTGCTAGTGTTATGCAGGGAGTAGTGTGCTAGTGTTATGCAGGGAGTAGTGTGCTAGTGTTATGCAGGGAGTAGTGTGCTAGTGTTATGCAGGGAGTAGTGTGCTAGTGTTATGCAGGGAGTAGTGTGCTAGTGTTATGCAGGGAGTGGTGTGCTAGTGTTATGCAGGGAGTGGTGTGCTAGTGTTATGCAGGGAGTGGTGTGCTAATGTTCCCTCCTGCTGAATCTCCATGCAGCCATGCTACTAGATTATCCCTATTCTCTTTAGTATCCACTTCCCCGTCTGCATGTGGAGAGGTTGCTTCCGAGCGCCCATGAATAAATGATATGTAAAGAGTTTCTCAATATTTTTCTCCTCCATAATGATTTTTTACATTTTATTTTTAAAATCGTTTTAAACCAGAGTGTGTGCAGAGGGCTGGGCTGGAGCAGGTCCCTCCTCCTGCCATCCTCCCGCCCTCTCTCCACTACCCGGGAACGCTGCCTGGCACTCAGCTCTGCCCTGGCGCCATGGCCCTCCCTCTGCAGCTCTCCTACTCAAAGACAGCTATTTATATCCCAGAGCCAGCGACGCACACCGACAGAGGAACATTGCTCCCCTCTCTTCCTGGCATATGGAAAGTGAGACGCAGCAAACCTCTGCTCTGCCTCCACCCCTCTTCTCTGGCCCCGTCCCCCAAAGCCTCACACACTCCAAGCTCACATTACGCAGCACAAAGTGGCAAAGGGGTCAACTACTATCAGAGGCAAAGATTCTATGATACACACATTGAGCCGACCTAGTTTGAGCGATCTTGAACAATAAACTCCACACCCCCATCGTAAATTCACACATTGTGATTGAAACCAGCCTTTGATGTTAGTGGTGCGAAACAGTTTCATATTATATTGAGATAATCATTTAACCAAGTACAATTTCCTCTGCTATAACTTTGAGTGTGTATGTTGGTGCCTGTATGCGCATGGCAGGGTCAATAAGAACCTATTAAGTTTTCCTATATGGTTTCCACTGTGTACCATATCAGTGACTGACTTAAACTTCAATAGATTTCCATCTCTCCCTTTTTTACATTAATGTAATAACTATCGTATATAATACCATAGGCCTATATTATTATATACAACATCACTATCCAGATGCTGCGCTTCTTGACGTAATTGTGTTATCAGGTTGTCTTCAAGGATTCTGGGGTGGTTTTGGCACAGAGGTTAAATAAGTGTATTATGTTATTGAGTCCTCAGTCAGTTCTTCTATAGGGGTTTTTGGCAGGGAGACTTCAATGTATTATATGTGTGTTCTGAGCTTTCATCTCCTAGTGGGGAGAGGAACACACACACACACACACACACACACACACACACACACACAGAGAGAAACAGAACCCCAAGAGGAAACACAATAACATCCATTCCAAAACACAGGCCTCATTTCCTCCACCTTCCACCCCATTCAAAAGTTGTACAGCATCTGCTATCAGTGTGTGTGTGTGTGTGTGTGTGTGTGTGTGTGTGTGTGTGTGTGTGTGTGTGTGTGTGTGTGTGTGTGTGTGTGTGTGTGTGTGTGTGTGTGTGTGTGTGTGTGTGTGTGTGTGTGTGTGTGTGTGTGTGTGTGTGTGTTACACAGAGGGGCCTCTCTCCACAAGCCAGCAGCTCTAATTCATCACATATGAGTAAGTCTATGCACTGTAAGGTACAGTAGAGAGAAGTCGAGGCCCTGGTCCAATGCTGGATCCTGCAGCATCCGCTTCCCGCTCCTTTACACTGAAAACAACAAATCCTGGCTCCCTCTTCCAACCCCCCAAACACACACCATGTGTGCAGTCTGTCCACACTCCCCCAGGGGTCCCTTCCTGCCACTCTGTAAACAGGGTCAGCCATGGCTGTCAGATTTATTTTTCCAAAGCTGTATTGATGAAATATTGTACAGTTTTTGTCTTGCGTCAGCATCCCCTACAAAAGTCATGAAATTACCTCACCGAATGAGTTTCACTTTGACATTGTTTTGTCTGGGAGGCTAGGTAAACAAAGCCCACGTCATCCTCACAGCACTGTTTACAGTGGAAAAGCAGCACACCAGGAGCCAAATTGCAAATGCTAAAGGCCTATTGGAGAGAACATTGATCTGCAATCATGGAACAGCACAATTTCGATAAGTGTGGTAAGTGTAAATTTGGCATTTTGCTTGCAATACCGTATTGGAAATGCCTTATACGTCCAATTTCAACAGCATAAGCATGACGCACATGGCAGCCATGTTAAAAGGTCTATATAAACAGTCTTTGATGTGTGTTGTTTTGCCGACTGCCCTTCCAGGCACCAATGTCACCTGACAGCAGTGATTGGTCATGTAACCACGCACTTGAGCCATTAGACAAAGCATTGGCTTGCTAGCTAGCTGACTATTCTCAACTACGATTGGTGCTTGGAGAGGGTGGGTTCACACACAGGTTAGAGCTGTTACTCTTAGCGTGAATCAGGCTATCCCAACAGAGGCAGAGCCTTGTGGGTTCATCGCACTGACCCAGTAGAAGAGTGAAGAATGTGGTCTTTAATGGGTTCCCAATGGGGACGTTTTTACTGAGACTGACCCCTGGTCAGCAGAGCTGGAGGTTAGACTTTAGCGCCTTCTACTGCTTCAACACTACACAGAGCCCTCACCTCTTTCTCCTGCTTCAACAGTACACAGAGCCCTCATCTCTTTCTCCTGCTTCAACAGTACACAGAGCCCTCACCTCTTTCTCCTGCTTCAATACTGAGAGCCCTCACCTCTTTCTCCTACTTCCACAGTACACAGAGCGCTCACCTCTTTCTCCTGCTTCAACAGTACACAGAGCCCTCACCTCTTTCACTGCTTCTACACAGAGCCCTCACCTCTTTCCTGCTTCAACACTACACAGAGCCCTCACCTCTCTTTCTCCTGCTTCAACACTACACAGAGCCCTCACCTCTTTCTCCTGCTTCAACACTACACAGAGCCCTCACCTCTTTCCTGCTTCAACACTACACAGAGCCCTCACCTCTTATCCTGCTTCAACATTATACAGAGCCCTCACCTCTTTCTCCTGCTTCAACACTACACAGAGCCCTCATCACCTCTTTCTCCTGCTTCAACACTACACAGAGCCCTCCCTCTTTCTCCTGCTTCACAGCCCTCATCACCTCTTTCTCCTGCTTCAACACTACACAGAGCCCTCACCTCTTTCTCCTGCTTCAACACTACACAGCCCTCTCACCTCTTTCTCCTGCTTCAACACTACACAGAGCCTCATCACCTCAGAGCTTCAACACTACACAGAGCCTCTCACCTCTTTCTCCTGCTTCAACACTACACAGAGCCCTCATCACCTCTTTCTCCTGCTTCAACACTACACAGAGCCCTCACCTCTTTCTCCTGCTTCAACACTACACAGAGCCCTCATCACCTCTTTCTCCTGCTTCAACACTACACAGAGCCCTCACCTCTTTCTCCTGCTTCAACACTACACAGAGCCCTCTCTTTCTCCCTTCAACACTACACAGAGCCCCTCACCTCTTCTCCTGCTTCAACACTACACAGAGCCTCTCACCTCTTTCTCCTGCTTCAACACTACACAGAGCCCCTCACCTCTTTCTCCTGCTTCAACACTACACAGAGCCCTCACCTCTTTCTCCTGCTTCAACTTCTACACAGACCTCACTCCTGCTTCAACATTATCAGCCCTCACCTCTTTCTCCTGCTTCAACATTACACAGAGCCCTCACCTCTTTCTCCTGCTTCAACAGTACACAGAGCCCTCACCTCTCTACTGCTTCAATACTGAGAGCCCTCACCTCTTTCTCCTGCTTCAACACTACACAGAGCCCTCATCACCTCTTTCTCCTGCTTCAACACTACACAGACCCCTCACCTCTTTCTCCTGCTTCAACACTACACAGCCCTCATCACCTCTTTCTCCTGCTTCAACACTACACAGAGCCCTCACCTCTTTCTCCTGCTTCAACAGTACACAGAGCCCCATCACCTCTTTCTCCTGCTTCAACACTCACACAGAGCCCTCACCTCTTTCTCCTGCTTCAACACTACACAGAGCCCTCACCTCTTTCTCCTGCTTCAACACTACACAGCCCTCATCACCTCTTTCTCCTGCTTCAACACTACACAGAGCCCCTCACCTCTTTCTCCTATTCAACACTACACAGAGCCCTCATCACCTCTTTCTCCTGCTTCAACACTACACAGCCCTCATCACCTCTTTCTCCTGCTTCAACACTACACAGAGCCCTCACCTCTTTCTCCTGCTTTACACAGAGCCCTCACCTCTTTCTCCTGCTTCAACAGTACACAGAGCCCTCACCACTCTACTGCTTCAATACTGAGAGCCCTTCTTTCTCCTGCTTCAACACTACACAGAGCCCTCACCTCTTTCTCCTGCTTCAACACTACACAGCCCTCATCACCTCTTTCTCCTGCTTCAACACTACACAGAGCCCTCACCTCTTTCTCCTGCTTCAACACTACACAGCCCTCATCACCTCTTTCTCCTGCTTCAACACTACACAGAGCCCTCATCACCTCTTTCTCCTGCTTCAACACTTCACCTCTTTCTCCTGCTTCAACAGTACACAGAGCCCTCACCTCTTTCTCCTGCTTCAACACTACACAGCCCTCATCACCTCTTTCTCCTGCTTCAACACTACACAGAGCCCTCACCTCTTTCTCCTATTCAACACTACACAGCCCTCATCACCTCTTTCTCCTGCTTCAACACTACACAGCCCTCATCACCTCTTTCTCCTGCTTCAACACTACACAGAGCCCTCACCTCCTTCACCTCTTTCTCCTGCTTCAACACTACACAGAGCCCTCACCACCTACTCTGAGAGCCCTCACTTTCCTGCTTTCTCTCTTTCTCCTGCTTCAACACTACACAGAGCCCTCACCTCTTTCTCCTGCTTCAACACTACACAGCCCTCATCACCTCTTTCTCCTGCTTCAACACTACACAGAGCCCTCATCACCTCTTTCTCCTGCTTCAACACTACACAGAGCCCTCATCACCTCTTTCTCCTGCTTCAACACTACACAGAGCCCTCAACAGCCCTCACCTCTTTCTCCTGCTTCAACACTACACAGAGCCCTCATCATCCTGCTTCATTATTCACCTCTTTCTCCTGCTTCAAGCCCTCACTAGTGCTTCAATACAGAGCCCTCACCTCTTTCTCCCCAGAGCCCTCACCACTCAGAGCCCTCACCTCTTTCTCCTGCTTCAACACTACACAGAGCCCTCACCTCTTTCTCCTGCTTTACACAGAGCCCTCACCTCTTTCTCCTGCTTCAACACTACACAGAGCCCTCACCTCTTTCTCCTGCTTCAACAGCCCTACACAGAGCTTCCCTCACCTCTTTCTCCTGCTTCAACACTACACAGAGCCCTCACCTCTTTCTCCTGCTTCAACACTACACAGCCCTCATCACCTCTTTCTCCTGCTTCAACACTACACAGAGCCCTCACCTCTTTCTCCTGCTTCAACACTACACAGCCCTCATCACCTCTTTCTCCTGCTTCAACACTACACAGCCCTCATCACCTCTTTCTCCTGCTTCAACACTACACAGCCCTCATCACCTCTTTCTCCTGCTTCAACAGTACACAGAGCCCTCACCTCTTTCTCCTGCTTCAACAGTACACAGAGCCCTCACAGAGAGCCCTCACCTCTTTCTCCTGCTTCAACACTACACAGAGCCCTCACCTCTTTCTCCTGCTTCAACACTACACAGCCCTCATCACCTCTTTCTCCTGCTTCAACACTACACAGAGCCCTCACCTCTTTCTCCTATTCAACACTACACAGCCCTCATCACCTCTTTCTCCTGCTTCAACACTACACAGCCCTCATCACCTCTTTCTCCTGCTTCAACACTACACAGAGCCCTCACCTCTTTCTCCTGCTTCAACACTACACAGAGCCCCCTTTCTCCTGCTTCAACACTACACAGCCCTCATCACCTCTTTCTCCTGCTTCAACACTACACAGAGCCCTCACCTCTTTCTCCTATTCAACACTACACAGCCCTCATCACCTCTTTCTCCTGCTTCAACACTACACAGCCCTCATCACCTCTTTCTCCTGCTTCAACACTACACAGAGCCCTCACCTCTCTAGTGCTTCAATACTGAGAGCCCTCACCTCTTTCTCCTGCTTCAACACTACACAGAGCCCTCACCACTCTACCTTCAATACTGAGAGCCCTCACCTCTTTCTCCTGCTTCAACACTACACAGAGCCCTCACCTCTTTCTCCTGCTTCAACACTACACAGCCCTCATCACCTCTTTCTCCTGCTTCAACACTACACAGAGCCCTCACCTCTTTCTCCTATTCAACACTACACAGCCCTCATCACCTCTTTCTCCTGCTTCAACACTACACAGCCCTCATCACCTCTTTCTCCTGCTTCAACACTACACAGAGCCCTCACCTCTTTCTCCTGCTTCAACAGTACACAGAGCCCTCACCTCTTTCTCCTGCTTCAACTTCACCACACTGCTTCAATACTGAGAGCCCTCACCTCTTTCTCCTGCTTCAACACTACACAGAGCCCTCACCTCTTTCTCCTGCTTCAACACTACACAGAGCCCTCACCTCTTTCTCCTGCTTCAACACTACACAGAGCCCTCACCTCTTTCTTCTGCTTCAACACTACACAGAGCCCTCACCTCTTCTCCTGCTTCAACACTACACAGAGCCCTCACCTCTTATCTACTTCTACAGAGCCCTGCACCTCTTTCTCCTGCTTCAACACTACACAGAGCCCTCACTCTCTTTCTCCTGCTTCAACATTCAACACACACAGCCCTCATCACCTCTTTCTCCTGCTTCAACACAACAGCCCTCATCACCTCTTTCTCCTGCTTCAACACTACACAGAGCCTCATCACCTCTTTCTCCTGCTTTCAGCCCTCATCACCTCTTTCTCCTGCTTCAACACTACACAGAGCTTCAATACCCCTCACCTCTTTCTCCTGCTTCAACACTACACAGAGCCCTCACCACTCTACTGCTTCAATACTGAGAGCCCTCACCTCTTTCTCCTGCTTCAACACTACACAGAGCCCTCACCTCTTTCTCCTGCTTCAACACTACACAGCCCTCATCACCTCTTTCTCCTGCTTCAACACTACACAGAGCCCTCACCTCTTTCTCCTATTCAACACTACACAGCCCTCATCACCTCTTTCTCCTGCTTCAACACTACACAGCCCTCATCACCTCTTTCTCCTGCTTCAACACTACACAGAGCCCTCACCTCTTTCTCCTGCTTCAACAGTACAGAGCCCTCACCTCTTTCTCCTGCTTCAACACTACACAGAGCCCTCACCTCTTATCCTGCTTCAACATTATACAGAGCCCTCACCTCTTTCTCCTGCTTCAACAGTACACCGAGCCCTCACCTCTCTAGTGCTTCAATACTGAGAGCCCTCACCTCTTTCTCCTGCTTCAACACTACACAGAGCCCTCACCACTCTACTGCTTCAATACTGAGAGCCCTCACCTCTTTCTCCTGCTTCAACACTACACAGAGCCCTCACCTCTTTCTCCTGCTTCAACACTACACAGCCCTCATCACCTCTTTCTCCTGCTTCAACACTACACAGAGCCCTCACCTCTTTCTCCTGCTTCAACAGTACACAGAGCCCTCACCTCTTTCTCCTGCTTCAACAGTACACAGAGCCCTCACCACTCTACTGCTTCAATACTGAGAGCCCTCACCTCTTTCTCCTGCTTCAACACTACACAGAGCCCTCACCTCTTTCTCCTGCTTCAACACTACACAGCCCTCATCACCTCTTTCTCCTGCTTCAACACTACACAGAGCCCTCACCTCTTTCTCCTATTCAACACTACACAGCCCTCATCACCTCTTTCTCCTGCTTCAACACTACACAGCCCTCATCACCTCTTTCTCCTGCTTCAACACTACACAGAGCCCTCACCTCTTTCTCCTGCTTCAACAGTACACAGAGCCCTCACCTCTTTCTCCTGCTTCAACAGTACACAGAGCCCTCACCACTCTACTGCTTCAATACTGAGAGCCCTCACCTCTTTCTCCTGCTTCAACACTACACAGAGCCCTCACCTATTTCTCCTGCTTCAACACTACACAGCCCTCATCACCTCTTTCTCCTGCTTCAACACTACACAGAGCCCTCACCTCTTTCTCCTATTCAACACTACACAGCCCTCATCACCTCTTTCTCCTGCTTCAACACTACACAGCCCTCATCACCTCTTTCTCCTGCTTCAACACTACACAGAGCCCTCACCTCTTTCTCCTGCTTCAACAGTACACAGAGCCCTCACCTCTTTCTCCTGCTTCAACACTACACAGCCCTCATCACCTCTTTCTCCTGCTTCAACACTACACAGAGCCCTCACCTCTTTCTCCTATTCAACACTACACAGCCCTCATCACCTCTTTCTCCTGCTTCAACACTACACAGCCCTCATCACCTCTTTCTCCTGCTTCAACACTACACAGAGCCCTCACCTCTCTTCTCAATACTGAGAGCCCTCACCTCTTTCTCCTGCTTCAACACTACACAGAGCCCTCACCACTCACTGCTTCTCTTCACCTCTTTCTCCTGCTTCAACACTACACAGAGCCCTCACCTCTTTCTCCTGCTTCAACACTACACAGCCCTCATCACCTCTTTCTCCTGCTTCTCCTGCTATTCAACACTACACAGCCCTCATCACCTCTTTCTCCTGCTTCAACACTACACAGCCCTCATCACCTCTTTCTCCTGCTTTCAAGCCCTCACCTCTTTCTCCTGCTTCAACAGTACACAGAGCCCTCACCTCTTTCTCCTGCTTCAACAGTACACAGAGCCCTCACCACTCTACTGCTTCAATACTGAGAGCCCTCACCTCTTTCTCCTGCTTCAACACTACACAGAGCCCTCACCTCTTTCTCCTGCTTCAACACTACACAGAGCCCTCACCTCTTTCTCCTGCTTCAACACTACACAGAGCCCTCACCTCTTTCTTCTGCTTCAACACTACACAGAGCCCTCACCTCTTATCCTGCTTCAACACTACACAGAGCCCTCACCTCTTATCCTACTTCAACATTATACAGAGCCCTCACCTCTTTCTCCTGCTTCAACAGTACACCGAGCCCTCACCTCTCTACTGCTTCAATACTGAGAGCCCTCACCTCTTTCTCCTATTCAACACTACACAGCCCTCATCACCTCTTTCTCCTGCTTCAACACTACACAGCCCTCATCACCTCTTTCTCCTGCTTCAACACTACACAGAGCCCTCACCTCTTTCTCCTTCTTCAACACTACACAGCCCTCATCACCTCTTTCTCCTGCTTCAACACTACACAGAGCCCTCACCTCTTTCTCCTATTCAACACTACACAGCCCTCATCACCTCTTTCTCCTGCTTCAACACTACACAGCCCTCATCACCTCTTTCTCCTTCTTCAACAGTACACTGAGAGCCCTCACCTCTTTCTCCTGCTTCAACAATACACAGAGCCCTCATCACCTCTTTCTCCTGCTTCAACACTACACAGAGCCCTCACCTTTTCTCCCGCTTCAACACTACACAGAGACCTTACATCTTCTCCTTCTTCAACACTACACAGAGCCCTCATCACCTCTTTCTCCTGCTTCAACACTACACAGAGCCCTCATCACCTCTTTCTCCTGCTTCAACACTACACAGAGCCCTCACCTCTTTCTCCTGCTTCAACACTACACAGAGCCCTCACCTCTTTCTCCTGCTTCAACACTACACAGAGCCCTCACCTCTTATCCTGCTTCAACATTATACAGAGCCCTCACCTCTTTCTCCTGCTTCAACAGTACACCGAGCCCTCACCTCTCTAGTGCTTCAATACTGAGAGCCCTCACCTCTTTCTCCTGCTTCAACACTACACAGAGCCCTCACCACTCTACTGCTTCAATACTGAGAGCCCTCACCTCTTTCTCCTGCTTCAACACTACACAGAGCCCTCACCTCTTTCTCCTGCTTCAACACTACACAGCCCTCATCACCTCTCACCTTCTATTCAACACTACACAGCCCCCTCATCACCTCTTTCTCCTCCTTCAACACTACACAGCCCTTTCTCCTATTCAACACTACACAGCCCTCATCACCTCTTTCTCCTGCTTCAACACTACACAGAGCCCTCACCTCTTTCTACTGCTTCAACATTACACAGAGCCCTCACCTCTTTCTCCTGCTTCAACAGTACACAGAGCCCTCACCACTCTACTGCTTCAATACTGAGAGCCCTCACCTCTTTCTCCTGCTTCAACACTACACAGAGCCCTCACCTCTTTCTCCTGCTTCAACACTACACAGCCCTCATCACCTCTTTCTCCTGCTTCAACACTACACAGAGCCCTCACCTCTTTCTCCTATTCAACACTACACAGCCCTCATCACCTCTTTCTCCTGCTTCAACACTACACAGCCCTCATCACCTCTTTCTCCTGCTTCAACACTACACAGAGCCCTCACCTCTTTCTCCTGCTTCAACAGTACACAGAGCCCTCACCTCTTTCTCCTGCTTCAACAGTACACAGAGCCCTCACCACTCTACTGCTTCAATACTGAGAGCCCTCACCTCTTTCTCCTGCTTCAACACTACACAGAGCCCTCACCTCTTTCTCCTGCTTCAACACTACACAGCCCTCATCACCTCTTTCTCCTGCTTCAACACTACACAGAGCCCTCACCTCTTTCTCCTATTCAACACTACACAGCCCTCATCACCTCTTTCTCCTGCTTCAACACTACACAGCCCTCATCACCTCTTTCTCCTGCTTCAACACTACACAGAGCCCTCACCTCTTTCTCCTGCTTCAACAGTACACAGAGCCCTCACCTCTTTCTCCTGCTTCAACACTACACAGCCCTCATCACCTCTTTCTCCTGCTTCAACACTACACAGAGCCCTCACCTCTTTCTCCTATTCAACACTACACAGCCCTCATCACCTCTTTCTCCTGCTTCAACACTACACAGCCCTCATCACCTCTTTCTCCTGCTTCAACACTACACAGAGCCCTCACCTCTCTAGTGCTTCAATACTGAGAGCCCTCACCTCTTTCTCCTGCTTCAACACTACACAGAGCCCTCACCACTCTACTGCTTCAATACTGAGAGCCCTCACCTCTTTCTCCTGCTTCAACACTACACAGAGCCCTCACCTCTTTCTCCTGCTTCAACACTACACAGCCCTCATCACCTCTTTCTCCTGCTTCAACACTACACAGAGCCCTCACCTCTTTCTCCTATTCAACACTACACAGCCCTCATCACCTCTTTCTCCTGCTTCAACACTACACAGCCCTCATCACCTCTTTCTCCTGCTTCAACACTACACAGAGCCCTCACCTCTTTCTCCTGCTTCAACAGTACACAGAGCCCTCACCTCTTTCTCCTGCTTCAACAGTACACAGAGCCCTCACCACTCTACTGCTTCAATACAGAGCCCTCACCTCTTTCTCCTGCTTCAACACTACACAGAGCCCTCACCTCTTTCTCCTGCTTCAACACTACACAGCCCTCATCACCTCTTTCTCCTGCTTCAACACTACACAGAGCCCTCACCTCTTTCTCCTATTCAACACTACACAGCCCTCATCACCTCTTTCTCCTGCTTCAACACTACACAGCCCTCATCACCTCTTTCTCCTGCTTCAACACTACACAGAGCCCTCACCTCTTTCTCCTGCTTCAACAGTACACAGAGCCCTCACCTCTTTCTCCTGCTTCAACAGTACACAGAGCCCTCACCTCTTTCTCCTGCTTCAACACTACACAGCCCTCATCACCTCTTTCTCCTGCTTCAACACTACACAGAGCCCTCACCTCTTTCTCCTATTCAACACTACACAGCCCTCATCACCTCTTTCTCCTGCTTCAACACTACACAGAGCCCTCACCTCTTCTCCTGCTTCAACAGTACACAGAGCCCTCACTCTCCTGCTTCTACACAGAGCCCTCACCTCTCTACTGCTTCAGTTGGAGAGCCCTGGCACCTCTTCTACTGCTTCAACACTACAGAGGTCCTCTTTCTGGGTTCAACATTCACAGAGCCCCCACCTCTACTGCTTCAATACTAGGCACAGCCCTCACATCTTTCTCCTGCTTCAACAATACACAGAGCCCTCACCTCTTCTCTAAATCAACACTATTCTTTCTTCTCCTGCTTCAACACTACACAGAGCCCTCATCACCTCTTTCTCCTGCTTCAACACTACACAGAGCCCTCATCACCTCTTTCTCCTGCTTCAACACTACACAGAGCCCTCACCTCTTCTCCTGCTTCAACAGTACACTGAGAGCCCTCAACTCTTCTCCTGCTTCAACAGTACACAGAGCCCTCACCTTTCCTCCTGCCCCAACACTACACAGAGCCATCACCTCTTTCTCTTGCTTCAACACTACACAGAGCCATCACCTCTTTCTCCTGCTTCAACACTACACAGAGCCCTCATCACCTCTTTCTCTTGCTTCAACACTACACAGAGCCCTCATCACCTCTTTCTCTTGCTTCAACACTACACAGAGCCATCACCTCTTTCTCCTGCTTCAACACTACACAGAGCCCTCATCACCTCTTCTCCTGCTTCAACACTACACAGAGCCATCACCTCTTTCTCCTGCTTCAACACTACACAGAGCCCTCATCACCTCTTCTCCTGCTTCAACACTACACAGAGCCATCACCTCTTTCTCCTGCTTCAACACTACACAGAGCCCTCATCACCTCTTCTCCTGCTTCAACACTACACTGTGGCAGAAAATAGACCTTTCTTAACTGTGCTGCAGGGTTCTCCCCAAAGGATGTAAAAGGGGTGCCGTGCCACATTGTGGACATGTAAAAACAATTATTTTTCTTATAATTCAAGAGTGGCTTGTCGTTCTGTGTGAGAAAGAAATATTCCAAACTGACTCTGGGAAAGTTGTGGGACGACATATCCCAAAATCATACCACTGTACATAGATTTTGTTTTCAAGCAATATGGCTGATGCAACAGATCAGAACGTTGAACTTAAGAAGTTGATCAACTATTATTAAAGATATTGTCGCTGTGGACATGTTACTGTAGCTGCGTTGTGTGTCTGTAAAGGGTTGCAGAAGATATAACGCCATTGCCCGGAAAAAGTAATAGGAGCATTTTTCTGCATGGAAAATTTACATGGAATTGTATTTTTTCTTAAAGTTAACGGAAAACCAATAAAAACGTGGCAGTTTAAATGTTAAGCAAAATGTTCAATTTGTCACATCTTCAGTTTTAATGGCATTTGTGGAAGTAATAAAATAATTCCATAATAATTTTTATAACGCCTGCTACCAGTAGTTGTTCATCATTAGTGGACATGCATTATGCAATAACAACAAGGGGCATTTTCATAGACAGGCTTGAAAGCCAGATCAGTGAATATTGCAAAAATCAGGTTAAACTGTTTTGATAAGGGGCGGTGGTCTAAGGCACTGCATTGCAGTGCTAGCTGAGCCACGAGAGATTCTGTGTTCGAGTCCAGGCTCTGTCGTGGGCCGGCCGCGACTGGGAGAACCATGGTGCGGCGCACATTTGGCCCGGCGTCATCCAGGATAGGGTTTGGCCGGCAGAGAAGTTCTTGTCCCATCGCACACTAGCGACTCCGGTGACGGGCAGGGCGCAGCGCACGCTGACAGAGTCGCCAGGCGTACATGGTTTCCTCCGACACATTGGTGCAGCTGGCTTCCGGGTTAAGCGGGCATTGCATCAAGAAGCAGTGCGGCTTGGATGCGTTGTGTTTCAGAGGACGCACGGCTCTCGAACTTCACCTCTCAAAGTATTTTGATAAAATAATTAGTGGGTCATGCCCTACCTTAAAATCGCCATGCCTGGTGACACACACACTATTACTCTTGCCCTCATGGTCCCAGTTCTGTTGACCATTGAAACATTTAATTACCAATATAATTCTAGGAAGAATGTGGAAAAGTGTATTAAAGCACTGTGTTTGCTATTTTATTTGATATACTTTTAGGCTCTAGATTGCAGGAAATTGCAGTTTCAGGTGTTAAAAGATGCCAAAATCTGAGTCAAAACGGGACTCACCTCAATAATCAGTACCACCTTGCTAAACAAATCCTGGGGAGAACCCTGGTCTGGAATATCACGGTAAACATATTCCATGTTAATTACATAGTATCATGGCTAACAGATGATTATGTCGCTGCAAAAAAAAACATTTCATTCTGAGACAGCACTGTGTGTTGTTCCCAGGTATGTCCAATAGGATCCACAGGGTCTCTTGTGAAGGACTCCCTGTCCCCCTCACTGTCCACTGACATGGTAGGACCCATTAGGACACACACTGCTAATAATCTCCAGTCTCCACTCGCAAGCAACTGCATCTGGCTTACAAACACATTTGCTGGACACGCTGCTTATGAACATGAAACAGTCGGGATACACAACTACCGTAATTCCATTGGGATGATAAAACAAACAAACAATCCCCTAAAATTATAGCAAGCCTTAGTAAACAGATACAGTCCTCTGGGAGCTTGTATGCAGCGGTGGGGGTGAGTTCACTTTTTCAACTGCGTGGGCTGAGTCTTTCCATACGTTTAATATTATCATATGATCAGCTAGCACGAAAATACACAGAGAGCACATACATATCTACAAGTCCGCCATGAGCTGCAGGGACTATAGGTCTACACAGCGAAGTAAAGTTTTCAATTAAAATCACAGAAGTGGGGTGAGGAAGCAATCTTTCCCCATCGAAAGCAATTCAGCCAAGACTCTTATATAATCCAGATAATAGTTTGATTTGATATGATTTTTTACACATACATACAGTGCCTTGCGAAAGTATTCGGCCCCCTTGAACTTTGCGACCTTTAGCCACATTTCAGGCTTCAAACAAAGATATAAAACTGTATTTTTTTTGTGAAGAATCAACAACAAGTGGGACACAATCATTAAGTGGATCGACATTTATTGGATATTTCAAACTTTTTTAACAAATCAAAAACTGAAAAATTATTAATAATAATAAAATTATTATTGTTATGTAACTGAGGAGTGGCTGAAAAACGAGTTTTAATGACTCCAACCTAAGTGTAGGTAAACTTCCGACATCAACTACACACACACACACATACATATATACACATACATACATATATATACATACACATATATGTATACATATATATATACATATATGTATGTATGTATATGTGTATATGTATGTGTATATATATATATGTATATATATATGTGTTTGTGTACACACACACACACACACACACACACACACACACACACACACACACACACACACACACACACACACACACACACACACACACACACACACACACACACACACACACACACACACACACACGTATGTACACTGTGGTGTACAACCCAGCAGCAGGACCGCTACCTCCGCCTTTGTGCAAGGAGGAGCAAGAGGAGCACTGCCAGAGCCCTGCAAAATGACCTCCAGCAGGCCACAAATGTGCATGTGCCTGCTCAAACTGTCAGAAACAGACTCCATGAGGGTGGTATGAGGGCCCGACGTCCACAGGTGGGGGTTCTGCTTACAGCCCAACACCATGCAGGACGTTTGGCATTTGCCAGAGAACACCAAGATTGGCAAATTTGCCACTGGCGCCCTGTGCTCTTCCCAGCTGAAAGCAGGTTCACACTGAGCACGTGACAGATGTGACAGTCTGAAGACGCCGTGGAGAACGTTCTGCTGCCTGCAACATCCTCCAGCATGACCGGTTTGGCAGTGGGTCAGTCATGGTGTGGGGTGGCATTTCTTTGGGGGGCCGCACAGCACTCCATGTGCTCGCCAGAGTTAGCCTGACTGCCATTAGGTACCGAGATGAGATCCTCAGACCCCTTGTGAGACCATAGGCTGGTGCGGTTGGCCCTGGGTTCCTCCTAATGCAAGACAATGCTAGACCTCATGTGGCTGGAGTGTCAGCAGTTCCTGCAAGAGGAAGGCATTGATGCTATGGACTGGCCCACCCGTTCCCCAGACCCGAATCCAATTGAGCACATCTGGGACATCATGTCTCGCTCCATCCACCAACGCCACGTTGCACCACAGACTGTCCAGGAGTTGGAGGATGCTTTAGTCCAGGTCTGGGAGGAGATCCCTCAGGAGACCATCCGCCACCTCATCAGGAGCATGCCCAGGCGTTGTAGGGAGGTCATACAGGCACGTGGAGGCCACACACACTACTGAGCCTCATTTTGACTTGTTTTAAGGACATTACATCAAAGTTGGATCAGCCTGTAGTGTGGTTTTCCACTAATTTTGAGTGTGACTCCAAATCCAAACCGCCATGGGATGTTAAATTTAATCTCCATTGATCATTTTTGTGTGATTTTGTTGTTAGCACATTCAACTATGTAAAGAAAAAACTATTTAATAAGTATATTTCATTAATTCAGATCTAGGATGTGTTATTTTAGTGTTCCCTTTATTTTTTTGAGCAGTGTATATATATTTGTCTGTGTATATATATATTTGTCTGTGTATATATATAACAATGCTTTGAGGGTGGCTGTTGTCGATGTGTTCCTGGTTCGAACCCAGGTAGGAGCGAGGAGAGGGCGGAAGATATACTGTTACACTGGCAATACTAAAGTGCCTATAAGAACATCCAATAGTCAAAGGTATATGAAATATAAATGGTATAGAGAGAAATAGTCCTATAATTCCTATAATAACCTCAACCTAAAACTTCTTTCCTGGGAATATTGAAGACTCATGTTAAAAGGAACCACCAGCTTTCATATGTTCTCATGTTCTGAGCAAGGAACTTAAACGTTACCTTTTTTACATGGCACATATTGCACTTTTACTTTCTTCTCCAACGCTTTGTTTTTGCATTATTTAAACCAAATTGAACAGGTTTCATTATTTATTTGAGGCTAAATGGATTTTAATTGATGTATTATATTAGTTAAAATAAAAGTGTTCATTCAGTATTGTTGTAATTGTCATTATTACAAATAAATAAATGTATATATTTCTTGAAAAATGTATATATAAAAAAAAGCCGATTAAATCGGTATCGGCATTTTTGGTCCTCCAATAAACCAGTATCAGTATTGAAAAATCATATTAGGTCGACCTCTAGTCTGATGAGCATGCAGGCCATGAAAGAACTGGGACATTTTCAGCTTCCAGGTATTGTGTTCAGACATGGGCCGTGCATTATTATGCTGAAACAGGAGGTGATGGCGGCAAATTAATGACACGACAGTTGACCTCGTCACGATATCTCTGTGCATTCAAATTGCCATCGATAAAATGGAATTGTGTTTGTTGTCTGTAGCTTACGCATATTCATACCATAACTGCACCCCCAACATTGGGCACTATGTTCACAAAAGTTGCCCACACAACGCCATATACGTGTTATGCGGTTGTAAGGTAGGTTGGACGTACTGCCAAATTCTCTAAAACGACGTTGGAGACGGCTTATGGTAGGGAAATGTAATTCTGGCAGCGGCTCTGGGGGACATTCCTGCAGTCAGAAAGCCAATTGCACACTCCCTCAAAACGTCAGACCTCTCTGGGATTGTATTGTGACAAAACTGCCCATTATAGGGTGGCTTTCTTGTCCCCAGCACAAGGTGCACATGCGTAATGATCATGCTGTTTAATCACCTTCTTGACATGCCACACCTGTCAGGTGGATGGATTATCTTGGCAAAGGAGAAATGCTCGCTAACAGGGATGCAAACAAATTTGTGCAAAATATTTGAGAGAAATAAGCTTTTTGTGCATAAGGGCCATTTCTGGGATCTTATATTGCAGCTCATGAAACATGGGACACTTGACATGTTTCATTTATATTTTTGTTCAGAGTATATTCATGTCGTAGTTTCCAGTCAACTCAATTTCACTCCAAAAGTTACTTCAACCAGTGAATGCTAGCGATGGCTAGCTATGTTAGCTATTCTACCAGTCCGTCTTAATGAGTGTTATCATGCTAATAGCACACCCTGCACACGAAAATACACAAACATTCACAGCTAATGAGAAAGGGGTGGTGGTATTTAATTGAAGAGAATAGACAAGATTTAACAAGACAACCTCTGGGTTAATTTGAATTGGCACCAACGGCAGACTGAGGTATGTTTTTACATCCGTACCCCAGTACGACCCATATGACCACAGCGAAACATCAAGACGTGAGGACCTATTGATGAGCCAAAAACATCCGGCGGAGGTACCTGGTACCCCAACACCAACCCTCCAGTGATTAGAGGAGGACCACGTCAGCATTCTGAGTGTGGCAAGCCCTGTACGGGTAGGGGCAGAGACCCCAAGGAGAAGACAGGGAGGAGGGGTCTGCCAGACTGGATAATAGCTCAGTGAGGCGCACAAACAAACAAAGACAACACGCGCAAACGCACAGGATGGAAATAGAGTCAAATAAACGCTGTGCTTTGATGCGGTTTGGATGACGTCACTCCTTCTGGCACGCGATACCATGTGACAGAGTGTAAGAATTGGATGCGCAAAAAAACAAACAATTACAAGCAAAAGAATGGGGAAGGTGGTAGACATAAGCAATCTCTGTTTCAGCCTGAGGAGGTGGAGGGGAGGAGGTTGAGAGGAGGTAGAGAGGTGGTGGAGAAGAGGTAGAGAGGTGGTGGAGAGGTTACAGCCAGGACTAAGACACATACCCTCTGCGTCATATCTCTCTCTATCCCTACGCTTCTCTTCATGTCTCCCTCTATCGAGCCACTCCCTCTGCGGTCAGACAGAGGCCAACGCTTCAGCTCACTGCGGGAAGTCGTTCTTCCACACGCACGCAAGCACGCACAGCGCCGATGAGGGGGTATTCTGAAGGCCCCTGCTGCTACAGCGAAGATGAAAAGCAGATCGGTAGCCCCCCACCCCCTCCCCTCACTCCTAAAACTCAGGCCTGTCATCAGGTCCACACCACTGCATTTTCCACTACAGCAGCTGCTCTCATTCTAAAAATGTAGAACGCTATACCGCCACAGACCCTGCAGCTGCATGTAGTCACTGCATGGTGGGTGTATTTAGGGAGATTTGCCATATTATTCTCTCCATGCCTCTACTAGACACAAAAACAACTGCACAGTCCCTGGCATTCAATATCTAGTGCTGCAATGTCTGTTATGGTTATAGTGTATGATCAATCACCAGCCTACACTGTCCGTCATTCATCGCTGTCATAATCATGGTTTGCTAGATCACAGGAGTTATTGAGAGCTACCTAATGAGGGGAGAATAGGAGCAGTGAGGCCCTTCCTGCGGTGTGGACCATCCCGGCGGCTGTGCAGTCTATTTACATTTCATATAGGAGGGGGGCGCAGCAGCTAGCCCTGTTTAGTGTGCAAATAGAGCCAGCCTGTCCCACTCCAGTATCCAGGCAACCACAACCCAGATTGGCGGTGCAGCCCCTGACCCGCACAAATTCATTTCATTAGAGGCCTTTGTAGGGAGGGGGAAAGACAAACAAGCCAAGTAGAGATGCATTAAGGTTGTGATGAACGGAGTGGCCTGGGGGGAGGAGATGGGATGGAGGGGGCTCCGTCTCATCTCTCTCACCTGAGAGATCATAGGCCAGACAGACAGGACAGGACCTACATCCAGACTGGACAGCGCTACCTGTCCACCCAGCAGTCTCTTGTCTGAGAGCAGGGGGCTGGAATCCAATAACTTCATCTGATATTCTGAGCATGATAGCTTTCCCCTACACCTCTCCTCCTCTCTCTATTGCGGAGAGAGCACTCCGACCAACACAGCTCAGTGATGCTGCTGGTCTCTCTGGTAAATCTCGTCTTTCTCTGCCAGTGACGTAGGCTAAGTGAGGTTGTGCCATATATTCTGCCATGCACCAGGGAAAGCTAGAGAGGCTGGGGGAAAAAAACTGTATATTGTCTACCCTCATATCGGAAGCATTCATCTCTTCGTCGCTGACTCACTCATCTTAGTGCTCCTCCCCCTCCACGCATCGTTCCTCTCCTCATCCTCCTTTCTCTTCTCCCCTCCTATCCAAAGCTCAGCATCTGATCCTACCATCTCCTGGTCAAACAGAAATGAGAGAAAGGCAGAGCGCCTGACATAGCCACAATAATAATACACACTGGGCTTGTTGCCTGGCAACACGGGGACAGGGCACATGTACCGAACGAGCTGGCGGAATGAAAGAGCGTGTGAGAGGGGGAGGGATGGAGAGTAATAATGGTAATGTATACCTCTGCATACTAAGCCTAGCCAGCGATGAGGATCCATTTCTGCCCTTCACCTTCTAAAAGTGTAAGACTTTTCCTTGTGCAGTCCCTCCACCCTAGTCTTAGAGAGATGGGGATATTCCACAGTAAACACCATGGATACACAGACATCCTCGCAGTCACAGCGACATGTCCAGGGCACATTTTGCACTCCAATTGTCCGGGCTCCAGAGATGCTCGAGGTGTCACTGTAGTCATGCTGCCCAGTCCTAACTAGCCTCACATCAACAGAGCGCAACAGGAAGGAGACAGTGTCCTTCTCCCTAGCAACCAATGCTAGCCAAGTAGCTACCTAGTTTGTTTTGATTCAATGAAGAGATCGATGGTTGATTATTATTGAGTAGCTTGTATCTAGGAGCAGGATGGGCATGGTACTGTTAACTAGCTATCCTGCACACAGAAATGTCACCATCCTGTTATCAACAAGCAGGGTACTGGGATTGGTGACAATTGCACACCCTTATTTACCTTGATGGTCTCCTTTAAAATAAAGTGAACGGATTTAGAGGCACTTCAGCTAATTAAGGGCTCTACCAGTGATGAGGGGAGGCCCCTGATCCGAAGGAGGAGAACTAGGGTAGTAGGACAGGGATTGGGCGGAGACAGACGGATTTAAGGAACAACTGCAGTCAAGCGAGGGAGGGCAACACACATTACTCTAAAAGTCACACTGTCTCTACATAAGCCTGGTTCACCCTCTAACTTACACTAAAATAAAACATTGAGGCTAGGCTGGAGCTTTAATCATGAATTCAGGGGGTATGTGCAGGACGAATCCCCCCCAAAAATCTGAAAATGGGCCAGTCAGCTACTCTGCCTACGCATTATGCCCGCATGTACACACCACACACACACTTAAAACCATACACACAAAGCACCCAGCGAGCTTCATACCTGCAGCTCAGCTCCATAATGGATAGTAAATCTGCTTTTCTCTACCGTGGCTCTGGCATCACTAGCAGGTTGCTCTGAATGGTTATTGGATTTCCACCTAGTAGTGCACACGCATTGGCCAGATAAAAAAGGGCATTTCATAATGCATATTCATACAGATCAATGGAGCATGTAACAGGGAGTCCATCTAATCAGAAGTGCATTTACATTGGGCCTATCAGCGGCTAGGAGGCCGGTGCTATTGCCATGGCAGCGAGCTAGATAAAGACATGCTAGACTAGGATCTCAGAAGAACAAAGCCTAGTTCACTGCTACAATGGCACTGCTGTAGTATTTACTTACTTCCATGGAACCTGTTAAGTGTCATTACTGTAACTCACTAGGGGCCACATCATCCCACCGAATCAGATGTGCATTAACACACGAATCTGCTTCTCAAAGATCTAGAAGTTAATCTCACTGGATCCCAATGATGACAAACAAGACTGGCCAAGACTGAGCCATCTCTCTACTTCCTCTGAATGTAGAAGGCAGCTGGTGTAACTGCAGTTGTTCCTCAGAGCTCAACCCCCAATCAGGAGGCCACAACAGGATTAGCCCCAAGCAGCTTCTCACAAGCTCCCTCACGCGCATATAGTCTAATACACACAGTAACATGCCTCCGCACCTCACTCAACCCCCTACACATACACCTCACTCAACACACTCTATAACTAATGAGCTGAAGCCTGAGCCTGGACCCACAGCCCTGAGTGGAGGAAGGCCTGAAGACCTGCCGTGCCTCAGCGGGGGAGAACATACACACATAGGTAAATAATGTAGGCTTACATGCGTGTGTGTTTGTGTGTATGTAGCCACACGTGTCTACGGAGGGCAAAGAGCAGCACACCATTGCAGGTCTAGGCCTGGTTGCAGAGCGTAGAGCACTCCGAAACCAAGCTCTGTTCTGTTTATAAATCACTCAGCTGAAGCACTGCCCTTTACAATGCGCTGTGAACAGCGACAGCATCTTAAACCCCTTAAACAAATCAACTGATCTCACGTAGGCAACACAAAAACACACCCACATTCACAAAGCTAGGCAACATAATCAACCTGTTCGTGCTTGACACACCCATACGGCCACATCTGTGGAGGGAGTGGTGTGTTGTTCTCCCTCTCGCTGTTATGTTTAAATGCTTGGCGTTGGTTGGCTGATCACGTGGCCCTGGCGCACACAATAACTGTGGCGTCGGCATGGTCCTTCTAGGAATCAGTGAGAATAGCCGTGACACGCAGACTGATAACAGTTGGGAGTCAGAGTGCTGTGGCCAGCCATGCGGCACTGGGAGAGGTGAGGGCTGCAGCTCCTGCCAAGCCAGATCTTGTCAGGATGAGACTGCAGCCAAAGAAAGGCGGGGGAACGGCAGTATGACCCCCATCAAACATGCCCTTACCACCTCACACTGGAAATGAGGCCTGTCAATTATATTACAATCTCTAAGGGAGGAGTCTAAGTTAGGGCTTGACCAATACGTGGGGGGCTAAAAAAATAGTTGCTTTTTATGACTTCAGAGTTATAAGGGAGTTCTTGTTTTTTTTTTGCAATAGAAACAAATTGGGCACACAGCCCATTCGATATACATGTAGTTTTTAATTGAATTTGGCCAAAGCGGGAGCAGGCGTGACAAAATGATATTCAACAAAATAAATATACGTCTTTCAGCAATAACACAATACATCCAAAATGCGACAACAAGAAGTGCATTTATTCCATCCATATGCATTATCAGACAACTGTGCATCGGTAATAGCTTTTCGGATGAAATGGCTATCACAGCGTCAGAAATGACATCGTATCCAAAGTGCAGCCACAACGAGAAGTACAATACATTTAGCCTGCAAACACTTGGAAAATGAACTGGCTATCATCACAATCTTAGTGATTACATTTCTATTGCAAATAAAAACAACTTGTAGGCCGAAGATATATATGCGTCTTGCTGTGCATTGGTTTTTATGTTACAGATGAAACGTCTATCACAACGTCAGAAATGAAAGGACCACAGTGCAGCCACAACGAGAAGTGTGTTTATCCTATGCCTGTCAACTGTGCACACATGGTGTGAAACAATCTTACCTGTACCCAAACTGGACGCGCGTGTGCGCCATCGTGCGCAAATTGATTTTGTCCCTCCACACCAAACACGACCACGACACAGGTTGAAATATCAAAACAAACTCTGAACCCTATATTAATTTGGGGACAGGTCAAAAAGCATTAAACATTTATGGCAATTTAACTGGCTAGCTTGCAGTTGCTAGCTAATTTGTCCTATTTAGCAGGCTTGCTATTGCTAGCTAATTTGTCCTGGGATATAAACTTTGAGCTGTTTATTTTACCTGAAATGCACAAGGTCTACTACTCCGAAAATGAATCCACACATAAAACAGTCAACCAAATCGTTTCTAGTCATCTCTCCTCCTTCCAGGCCTTTTCTTCTTTGGACTTTATATGGCGACTGGCATCTTAACATTCACTGTATTACCATGCCAACCGACGAACTCAGTTCGTCTTTCAATCACCCACGTGGGTATAACCAATGAGGAGATGGCACATGGGTATCTGCTTCTATAGACCAATGAGGAGATGGGAGAGGCAGGACTTGCACCATTCAGCGTCACAAATAGAACTCGCAAGCAGTGTGGGTGCAATGATTGAATAATATGTAAGTGTACATTTATTTTGCAGTGCGCGAGCGGTGTGGTCAGCATGTTATAGCGATTATATCTATATTGCAAAAATACTTGAAGGCTAGACAGATTAGTGACGGTGCTATAGCCTCCCCCTAGCGCCAGTGTAGCGCCGTGCCTGCTCAGGTGTTTCCCCATTTACTGTGCTACAGATAAATCAAATGAAAGGAGAGAGAGAAAACATAGCTAGCATGGTTTCTCACACATAACACTCAGCAGGAACGTCACTGCCTACCACTCAGTGTGTGTGTGTGTGTGTGTGTGTGTGTGTGTGTGTGTGTGTGTGTGTGTGTGTGTGTGTGTGTGTGTGTGTGTGTGTGTGTGTGTGTGTGTGTGTGTGTGTGTGTGTGTGTGTGTGTGTGTGTGTGTGTGTGTGTGTGTGTGAATTAGTGTGTGTGTGTGTGTTCGTAAGAGAGATAAATGTGAGGCGCTGTGACTAGGGCTCCATTAATTAAGGATTATGGGAGGAGGTAAAAATAACCGTGGAGCGGAGCTGGATAATGAACAAAGCACGGGGGAGGAGCACAGGGAGATGGGATGTGACCTTTATCAACATGAATATGAAAACATCATCAAACCAATCCGCCATCAAGCTCTGCCTGCACCCATCTTGTCGCGCTGGGATGAAAAAGCTGTCAAAACCTTTCCCCGTAACGGGACTACACAGTCATGTGTGAAAGACACTCAGTAGATGACTGATGGGATGGGAAGCGTGGAGGTTTACCAGAGAGAACATGGCTGAAGAAGTTTCTCAGGCCTCTCAGCCATACTAGTGTTGTAAATGTCTGCCACTGCTAGATTAGCTCCTCGTGGGTCAGTAGCCTAGATCTAACTGGGAGAGTGTGTATATGTGTGTTTCTGGGGCTCCTAAGAGTAGGCTGAGGCGCCAAGACAGGCCGAGGCCCCAGAGCCCAGACCACAGGCAGGCTGACAGGGGACAGTTGGCAGAGCTGCCTGAGACAACAGCATAAACAACCATGAGGAGTGGAAACCCGATCCCTCACAGTGGAAAAAAACCCTCAGCGCATCAGGCAGGCAGAACAGCAGAGAAAACACTGCCATTATACCACCTCATTCCACATGGAGCCTCACAGGAATCCTGGCCTGACACACACGTCCTCTCTTGCTCTATGGGAAGTTGATTGGGAGCATTACTGGGACCAAACAGAATTCTAATTTGTCCTGGTTCAGCAGTAGCAGTGGCATGAGAGGAGCCGCTCCCTCAGATCCCAGATGAATTATATATCAATGAGCAAGATGAAAGGCCTCTAACAGCACAGCACGGCAGTCAGAGCTGGGGCGGGGCCTGGGGTGCTGCTATCCACCCCCAACTGCCCACTGGGAGGTGGCTGGCTAAAAAGGGTACAGCCATGGATCCATCGTGTGTGTGTGTGTGTGTGTGTGTGTGTGTGTGTGTGTGTGTGTGTGTGTGTGTGTGTGTGTGTGTGTGTGTGTGTGTGTGTGTGTGTGTGTGTGTGTGTGGCTGGACGAAGGGAACCAATGACCTGGGAAACACAGAACGCTTGGCCAAGGTGAGCGTCACATTCTAACGAGCTCAGAAGTTATTTCCCAGCGCCCACGCCCCCCTGGGGATCTCTGTATAACTCTGGAACATGTTCTCCACCAAGCACACCAGCAATTACAGCCACAGATGACCTGGAGCAGGCTGGCTCCACTAAATATGCTCTTTCCTTCTGAATACATTCCACCTCCAGCTCTGTCGTTCAGTCGCTCCCTGGTTTCCCCTTTCTAACTTCTCTGCAATGTTGCAATGTTGTCCTTCCATACATGTATTCTCATTGCTGTTAAATTAAATCACCATTGGCCACCACTGAGCCCCACATATCCAGGGCAGTCCCCTCCCTGAGCCCCACATATCCAGGGCAGTCCCCTCCCTCAGACAGACACACGGTGTCCACAGCCGGCCAGCCCTGAGCCACACAATGGAACAATCAATACTCTCATTAGACAAAGTAGACCTGCGCCAATTAGTGGTTTGGACTAGTGCCATCCAAGAACCCATCCACTGAATCAATGACACCGGTCAACAAATATGGCAGTTTCCAATGACTAGGCTACCTGCATGGGCTATTCAGAGGGGATGTGAATGGATTAGCATGGAGTGTTTCTCTCTGCTGCCTGCAGTGGATGCTAATGCAGGTCTGTTATACCCAATTCATTTACATTACATTCACATAGGATTTGTGGTACATTGCTTAAAAAAAAAGAATTGGGCAATGTTTATATGGTCCCCTTTGAAACAGCCAAATCTTTACCACATTCTTGTCACCATTCGCCGTTCATATCGTCATTGCTTTTGCCAGGAGGAAGCAAGAGACATTAAACTTTAACCATGTTGTGATCATCAAATGAAAGTTTATTTGACACGCGCGCCGAATACAGTGAAATGCTTACTTACAGGCTCTAAGCAATAGTGCAAAAAAAGTATTAGGTGAACAATAGGTAGGTAAAGAAATAAAACAACAGTAAAAAGACAGGCTACATACAGTAGCGAGGCTATGAAAGTAGCGAGGCTACATACAGACACCGGTTAGTCAGGCTGATTGAGGTAGTATGTACATGTAGATATGGTTAAAGTGACTATGCATATATGATGAACAGAGAGTAGCAGTAGCGTAAAAGAAGTGTCGGCGGGTGTGGGGTGGGACACAATGCAGATAGCCTGGTTAGCTAATGTGCGGTAGCAGTGGTTGGTCGGCCCAATTGTCATGGTGACCTGAGTGACAACAAGCTCGTGAAAGCAAATTCCTCCGGTAGGAATAGAAATACTTGTCGTTTCATCTGTGATACCGGAAATACCTTTCAGACAAAGAAAATGCATTGGCGGTATGGTAAAGTTGGTGGGAAAATGTCTTGGTATGAAAGGGATACTATTCCTCCTCGGGGAGGCTGAAGTGTCACTGAGCTGTGACTGGCTGCCCATGTTGTGTGTGTCACTGGGCAGTAAAACTCCACACATGTGTAAGGGGAGAAGAGAAGAAAAAGGAGACTAGAGAGGAGAGCGAGAGAGAGCAAGAGAGAGGAGGAGAGGGAGAGCAAGAGAGAGGAGGAGAGGGAGAGCAAGAGCGAGGAGGAGAGGGAGAGCAAGAGCGAGGAGGAGAGGGAGAGCAAGAGCGAGGAGGAGAGGGAGAGCAAGAGAGAGGAGGAGAGGGAGAGCAAGAGAGAGGAGGAGAGGGAGAGCAAGAGAGAGGAGGAGAGGGAGAGCAAGAGAGAGGAGGAGAGGGAGAGCAAGAGAGAGGAGGAGAGGGAGAGCAAGAGAGAGGAGGAGAGAGAGAGCAAGAGAGGAGGAGAGGGAGAGCAAGAGAGGAGGAGAGGGAGAGCAAGAGAGATGAGGAGAGAGAGAGCAAGAGAGATGAGGAGAGGGAGAGCAAGAGAGATGAGGAGAGAGAGAGCAAGAGAGGAGGAGAGGGAGAGCAAGAGAGATGAGAGAGAAAAATCGAGAAAAAGGAGACGAGAAAGGAGAGTGAGCGAGAGCAAGAGAGGAGAGGCAGGTGAGAGAGAGGAGAGAGAAGAGAGAAAAAGGAGAGAGAAAGAGAGCGAGATGGAGAAATAAGCCTACTAGCTATAAGCTCACAACATGAGATGGAATAAAAACAGTCTTCCTTCCCCCTCCTCATAGCTGACTACTAGACGATGAGAGAGCAGCAGCCACTCTGAATTCAGAGCACATAGCCTCACGCTACAGTGCATTCTGGGAAGCCCTCTCCATTAGCAGCGCTGGAGCGGCATACACACACAGGCCTTGTTCAAGGGAGCAGATGGAATTGGGAGGAGGTGGGGGAAGGAAAGGAAGCCCCACTACCTTCCAGTCAAGTTGACCTCTTCCTCCTCAGGATAACAGCTAAGCTTGGAGAGAGACAGCTGCACAGTACACAAGAGTTATATAATTTTTAAAACATTTTAATTGAACCTTTATTAAACTAGGCAAGTTAGTTAAGAACAAATTCCTATTTACAATGACTGGCCACCAAAAGGCAAAAGGCCTCCTGTGGGGACAGGGGCCTGGGATCAAAAATAAATACAATATAAATATAGGACAAAACATCATGACAAGAGAGACTACACTACGACAAGAGAGACTACACTACGTAAAGAGAGACCTAAGACAACAACATAGCAAGGCAGCAACACATAGCATAACATTGTAGCAACACAACAACATGGTAGCAGCACAATAACATGGTACAAACATTATTGAGCTCAGGCAACTGCACAAAGGGCAAGAAGGTAGAGACCACAAAACATCACACAAAGCAGCCACACCTGTCAGTAAAAGAGTATCCATGATTAGGTCTTTGAATGAAGAGATTGAGATAAAACTGTCCAGTTTGAGTGTTTGTTGCAGCTCGTTCCAGTCGCTAGCTGCAGCGAACTGAGAAGAAAAGCGACCCAGGGATGTGTGAGCTTTGGGACCCTTTAGCAAACTGGCAGAATGGGTGTTGTACGTGGAGGATGAGGGCTGCAGTAGATATCTCAGATAGGGGGGAGTGAGGCCTAAGAGGGTTTTATAAATAAGCATCAACCAATGAGTCTTGCGACGGGTATACAGAGATGAACAGTTTACAGAGGAGTATAGAGTGTAGTAATGTGTCCTATTAGGAGCATTGGTGGCAAATGTGATGGCCGAACGATAAAGAACATCTAGCCGCCCGAGAGAGCACCCTTACCTGCTGATCTATAAATTACATCTCCGTAATCTAGCATGGGTAGGATGATCATCTGAATCAAGGTTAGTTTGGCAGCAGGGGTTGAAAGATGAGCGATTAAGATACAGGAAACTAAGTCTATATTTAACTTTAGCCAGCAGCTTTGATTTGTGCCGAGAGAAGGACACCTGTGGACAGAGTTTTAGCCTGCACTAGGTAGTGGAGACACAATGGCAACAGACTCACATTCTGAGCTTGAACAGAACCGTGGACATCTTGGAGAGCAGCATGGCCGTATCAATCCCTGGGGCAGCACTGAACCAGACTAGCTCCATTTGCCCTGGTGCTCCCGCCCCCACAATGACTGCTGGCACAACGCTCCTGGAGTAAATATCAGTCAATTGGGAAAAGTAATGACTGCAATAAAATCACTTTAGGGAGCCTCGCTCCCAGCAGCCCGTATTGGGTCTGAGTGCTTTTAAGAGGCTCCGAGCAGACTTCCTCACTGATTTTAATACAGGCCTTTAATGCAAGTGTTAACATAAAGCCAACCCGTTCACCACTTTAACCCAGGCCTCCTCCATTATTGTGACTCCTGCAGAATGTACTATGTGGAATAGCATACATCTGTACCCAGTGAGAGACTGTCTGGCCCTAGTTTTACAGAGGTAGAACGAGGGGGAAGGCTGACACGGTGATACCAGATCATTTCTCACAGAAGCTATTTGCATTCAGTAAGAAGGCATAGTAACATTCTTCTGTTCACTGTTTACATCAGTGCAATGCCAACAGGGCACAGCTCTGCTGTATGGTTCCCTATGGGGGTGGCTGGCTGGGCTGAAATGGCTCCAGAGTGCTGAAGCCAGTGAACCAGGGCTGTGTGGGCGGCTGCAGCGGGATATCAAGGTGTTTGGGACACACTCACTCCAGCTATGAGGGGAGTCCTCTGTGCAAAACAAAAGATCTGAGTCACAAAACTTCCCCGGCGAAGACGGTCAGCTGAACATGGCAGTCTGTCCACACACACACAAACACATGAGGGCTTAGCGTCAACAATGACTTCACAAATCCAGACCAATCTTTTCCTGTGACAACCATACACCAAAGAAATTGCTCTCTTGCACTCCGTGCCAAGAAATGTGCTCTCTTTCAATGTGTTCCTTGGTTGACTGTGGTGGGAAAACACTTGTATAGGTGTGGCTGGTGTTCCCCCTTCGCATAGTGTCTGTATTTGAGCCTTGCGCCTGCTCCTGGCCCCAGAAAGGACAAAGAGCCCTGGCCTGATTTAGCCCAGGCAGGGAGCAACAGTGTTTGGCCCCTATTGGGTTTCAGCTCAATGTATGGACAGGCTTCTCTGTCACAAAGGCCACTCTGTTCTGGAGCCTCATTGGGGGAGTGGGAAGGCCGTGACCCCTCAGGCTCAGAGAGGGGGTTGATGAGGAGGGTAAAAGGGGAGGGGGGATCTCTTCACCTTATGTGGATCTCTTCAACTTATTCCTCTCTCCTCTTTTCCATGTCAATAATACAAATGGACGACCGGTCCAGCAGAAACCAGGTGACAGTACTTAACACCAGAAAGGCCTTGAGGGACCACCCTTTCCAGCCAATGACGTGTCTTTTGGACATCAACATTTCAAGCTGTGCTCATCTCTTTAGACAATTCATAGTATCGTCACAGTCAGACTATTGTCAACTTAATCTTGTCATTAGGCTAACTCTATTAATATGTGTGAAATTTGTTTCAATATAGTTCAGGTATAGTTTTGATGGGGCCATCTGCACAGGCTGGCTGGCTGTGAATGACTGGTGGTGAATGGGGGGGGGTGATATGTCCTCTTAAAACTGCGTATTACAAAAATTACTGTTGGTGACATTAAGATTCTAACAACGACAGTGCGTTGTTATATAGATTTATTTAGGAAACGTCAAGGATGAGGGTGGGGGGGTAATTAAAAATGTAAGAGTAATTAAAAATGTAAATGAGTTTTGAGTCCACATGACAGTCAGCTTTTCCAGTGCTGAAAACACTTCCTCATTCACATGGGTTCTGTAGCTTGCACTTTTACACACCCTGCTTTGGCCTGTGTTCGCCAAACTTTTATCCCCATGACCTCAGACATAAAAGTCAAAACACCAGCCTGACTTATCACATCAATGGAGGGAAAAGACATGAAAACACCAGAGTCACAACACCATTTCCCTGTGTAAGTGTGTCTGTGATTGAGTGAGAGAGTAAATCTCTGTGTGGTGTGTGTGTGTGTGTGTGTGTGTGTTCCAGCTCTGCACTTCTCTGAATGGAAACTGCAGTAATGGACAGAGGTACAGGCCTGAGGGGACAGTTCTTCCTTTTTCACAGGACATCACCACTCAGTCTGTAATCAAAGCTGCAAGACACTTCCAGACACCAACCAGATGTGTGATTTATACAATTAAAGCTTTACACTCGGCAGCTCTACCGCAACACAGGCACTGAGCAGCCTGAGCCTCACATAGTCCCTGTCTAACCCAGTTAGCTGAAGGGAGAGAGAGAGAGATCAGCTCTCTCTCATTCTGTACCCGTGTCTCAGAAACACCCAGCCCCTCTAGTATGTCTGAAAGCTTTACACAGCAGAAAGAGAGGCAAGAGACAGACAGGCCTCCGTGCACTGCACTCTCCTGAAGCTATAAGCTCTCCTTCTCCTGCCGTGCTCCCTCTCTCCTTCCCTCTTTCAGCTTGGAATTTCCTGTTGATGGCCCACTGCTAACACCCCACTCACTCTCATGGAAAAATTTGACAAGCTGCAAACATTTTCTCTCCACGAGCAGGAAGGCAATCAGCCAATCAGCGAAGAGAGGGAAGGAATGACAGAGTGGAGAGAAATGAGAAATGTGTCGTTGAGGGTTTTGGCGTACCAGGAGTTGCACCACACTGGCCCAGAGTCCTAATTACCCAGCCAGAGACAAGGCCTGGTAAGGCTGTAATGATACACGACTGCTCGTGATAGACACCTCTTGATAGCACATAGATGAGGCATCCACTGGTCTGGTCAGGCAAGCCTGCAGCATGTGACTGGGCCAGCAGACATGTGGAGTAGAGAGAGAGAGAGCTGCTGATATAATACAGCTCTATCAGATAAGCCAGGCCAGGGAGAGAGAGGGGGACTTTGGGAGGAAGGGGGGGAACATCAGGTAGGCTGGCCTGGCCTGAGACGGATAGACATGTGGGCAACAGATTGGATGCGTTAGCTCGTGTGGTGGTAATTGGTTTTTGTTTGGGCTGGGTGGAGAAGAGAGCCGAGGACAGCGGCCCCTGGTCTTACCAGTTGAACAGCAGGGGCACGGGATCCACGACAGCCTGGGCGCTCACAGGACAAGGGGTGCATTGAGACTGGGGAGAAGGGAAAGATGATACACGCATGAGAATGTGCAGACTGCAAACCCGGCCACTCATGTTCCCTCCACAAAGCTCCCATTTTCCCCCAACCTCCCTAGTGGTTTCCTGACGCTCTCCCTTCGCCCTCTGCATGTCTCTCTTATGTTCCAGTACAGCGTTGCCCCCAAATGGACTTGGCCAACACTGTGAAAGGTAGTCGAATACATTTCAGCCCAACTAAGGATGCAACGCCGGGATGTTTTCAGGGAGGGGGGGGGGGGGGGCTGCAGTGTATATTTTGTCCTCCCATCTTTCCCTTAGTCATAGCGCGGTTGAGTGACTCATCAAAATCCTCAGTATGCTCCTTACATCAAGAGGCACGCTCACACTGCCATAAAAGACGACACAGAATGGGGAACACAAAAGGACACACGTGCGCACGCTAACGGCTCCGAAAAGTAGGCCAGGGCATGTAGCTGTTCTTCAAGGCCTCTGCGTCATTTCTAAACGCCTGTGACAGGCATCTGCATCCAGCCAGCCTTCCATCCCCCACCACAAGACTCCTGTTTAGTGTTCCCCTGACACACATCTTTCCAGGCCTTCCCTCCTTCAGTGTCATCACACACACACACACACACACACACACACACACACACACACACACACACACACACACACACACACACACACACACACACACACACACACACACACACACACACACACACACACACACACACACACACACGATTGCATAACAGCATGTGGGGAGCGGGGGCCCCTGTGCTGTGAGTGGGGGGGGCATTGGGAGAAGGCTGGGGCTCCACTCAGTCTCTGAGCAGAAGGCCACATTCATATGCAGATACTGGGGGCCATATGTGGAGAACAGGAGAAGAACTGCCTTCCCACACTGGAACTAATCACTCGTTCACAGTGAAGCCTTCCAGGAAAACAGAAATGGAAACAAATAAAAACAAAGCAATTACACACCTTCTTTCCACCCTTTGTGTAACTTAAAATAGGGCTGCCTTTATAAACAGTCCCAGACAAATATGAAGAGGGGGCGTAAAGCAGATTTAAATCTCATCTGCTTGGCCTCAGCAGCCGACGGGTTAAAAAAAGATTGGGGAAAGTTGCATGGAGGCTAAATCTCAATTTGGCATAATGGTCCCATTTTGAAACTGTCATTTTGTCACTAAGATGGCAACTTTAAGAGCAGAGCACATCCACCATGGACAGCTCGGTGGGTAGTGTCAGTGCTAAACCAAATAGCAGTCAGAACCATTTAGGACAAAGCGATTTTCAGGTGGTGGCGTCTTTTTGGGGGGTTTAACTTGTGGTATAAACCTGGGATGGGCAGTTAGGACTGGGCTAGATAAATGTAGAGCCTTGGAATGCCATGGCTATTAACTTGGGTTTACAGCCAAAACACTAAAGATTACTACAAGCTCTACACAGATGCTAGATTGCAACACTCAATGTTGTTGTTCCACACAAAAAGGGGCAGCTCCTTGTAATATGCAAGCTAGCAAGCTTCAATGCCATACAACTCTCCTTCCGTGGCCTCCAATTGCTCTTAAATACAAGAAAAACTAAATGCATGCTCTTCAACCGATCGCTACCTGCACCTACCCGCCTGTCCAACATCACTACTCTGGACAGCTCTGACTTAGAATACCTGGACAACTACGAATACTTAGGTGTCTGGTTAGACTGTAAACTCTCCTTCCAGACCCATATCAAACATCTCCAATCCAAAGTTAAATCTAGAATTGGCTTCCTATTTCGCAACAAAGCATCCTTCACTCATGCTGCCAAACATACCCTTGTAAAACTGACCATCCTACCAATCCTTGACTTTGGCGATGTCATTTACAAAATAGCCTCCAATACCCTACTCAACAAATTGGATGCAGTCTATCACAGTGCAATCCGTTTTGTCACCAAAGCCCCATATCCTACCCACCATTGCTACCTGTACGCTCTCGTTGGCTGGCCCTCGCTTCATACTCGTCGCCAAACCCACTGGCTCCATGTCATCTACAAGACGCTGCTAGGTAAAGTCCCCCCTAATCTCAGCTAGCTGGTCACCATAGCATCTCCCACCTGTAGCACACGCTCCAGCAGGTATATCTCTCTAGTCACCCCCAAAACCAATTCTTTCTTTGGCCGCCTCTCCTTCCAGTTCTCTGCTACCAATGACTGGACCGAACTACAAAAATATCTGAAACTGGAAACACTTATCTCCCTCACTAGCTTTAAGCACCAACTGCCAGAGCATCTTACAGATTACTGCACCTGTACATAGCCCACCTATAATTTAGCCCAAACAACTACCTCTTTCCCAACTGTATTTTATTTATTTCTTTATTTTGCTCCTTTGCACCCCATTATTTTTATTTCTACTTTGCACAATTTTCCATTGCAAAACTACCATTCCAGTGTTTTACTTGCTATATATTGTATTTACTTTGCCACCATGGCCCTTTTTGCCTTTACCTCCCTTCTCACCTCATTTGCTCACATTGTATATAGACTTGTTTATACTGTATTATTGACTGTATGTTTGTTTTACTCCATGTGTAACTCTGTGTCGTTGTATCTGTCGAACTGCTTTGCTTTATCTTGGCCAGGTAGCAATTGTAAATGAGAACTTGTTCTCAACTTGCCTACCTGGTTAAATAAAGGTGAAATAAAATAAAAAATATGCTCTGATATTCGACATAGTGTTTTTTTGCTACCTGAAAATTGAAAACGCGCTGTATCATCCTTCCACAGCCGTGGGGGCAGTGTTGTTGCTTGGTTCCTTGATCTAATTTACAGGCTGCATAGACTATTCATAAAAGTAGTCCTTTTGGAATTGATTACCAAATATAATCTCAGCAACTGTTTAAACAGTAAACCAAACAACAGGAATCCACCCCTAACTGTATTATGTTTAGAAGTAATAACTTGGCCTGTAATAACTGATTACAAAGTGTGAAGGTGGCGCAAATGACCTGGCACCTAAAACTTCAAACTTTTACAGATGCACAATCGAGAGCATCCTGTCTGGCTGTATCACTGCCTGTTCTGGCAAACGCACTGCCCACAACCGCAGGGCTCTCCAGAGGGTAGTGAGGTCTGCACAGTGCATTACTGGGGGCAAACTACCCACCCTCCAGGACACCTACAGCACCTGATGTCACAGGAAGGCCAAACAGATCATCAAGGACAACAACCAACCGAGCCACTGCCTGTTCACCCCGCTATCATCTAGAAGGTGAGGTCAGTACAGGTGCATCAAAGCTGGGACTGAGAGACTGAAAAACAGCTTCTATCAAGGCCATCAGACTGTTAAATAGTCATCACTAGGCAGCTTCCACCCGGTTACGTAATCCTGTACCTTAGAGGCTGCTGCCCTATACACTTAAGACTTGAAATCACTACCCACTTTAATAATGGAACACTAGTCACTTCAATGTTTACATATTTTTGCTTTAATCATCTCATATGCATGTACTGTACTCTATTCTACTTAGATTTATATATTTATGAATTCCTTTCTTTTACTTTTAGATTTGTGTGTATTGTTGTGAATTGTTAGATATTAATGCACTGTTGGACACCCGCAATAACGTCTGCTAAACATGTGTATGTGACCAATACCATTTGATTTGCTAGGCTGCCAACTAGCTAATACTACTAGCAAGGGAAGGCGACTCCAAAGTGTCCACTACTCCAAGTATCCCAATTCCGATCACGTACACAGATCAACGGAGTGAAGCTTGAAGTAACCTTTACGCCTGGCTACAAACAAGAGCATACCTTTGGGGGGGGGGGGCCTCTTACCGTATGATATACATTTCTTGACATCAAACCATTGGGTTTAGGTGTTAACTGTTCCCGCTAGACAGTAAGAAATAAAAATATATCGGAGAAGTACGTGATTCCCATTAGAAGAAAGTAGTTTCCCATTAGACAAGGAGAATCAAAGATGGAGTCAAGGGGTCGTATTAGCTTTTAGAAATACGCCTGATCAAAATGCATACCATCTGCGTCTGAAACCATTTCACCTGGATTTTATATTGAAAGTCGACAGTGTTCATTTCGCTTCAACAGATTGATCAGAAGAAAAACCACACCGGAGAAAGGTACTTCAGTCAGAGCGTTGTCTGCTGATCGAATGCCCGTTCGTGAATGCAGGAATCGGATTTATCAAGACAATAGTAAATATTTATCAGTGTGAAGCACAACTGAAGCGCACTAAATTAGTCCTTTTACATCCCGATTTGGAGCGAAATGTAACTGAAGTCGAGCAGAAATAACAATAAGAAGCATTACAGATCTGGCCAAAAAAATGCAGAATTCTAAGTTAACGCAACCCTGGGAGTTGCATGCGTGTTTGCTGGAGATATTGTAAGAGCTACTACCTACAGTGGGCATGGTTCTCCCTCCAGAATGAAACAGCTACGCTGTGCCGTGCTCCCTTCAAACACAAATCTCTGCCTCTCCTCTGCCAAAATACAACCCACGGTAAAATAGGACCAATTCTTAGGGTTTCTAATGAATGAGACACTCAAGGAAAGTAAGTGCAAGATATTATGTCTACACCCTATTTTTCCACTTCACATAGGCCTAAACTCTGCACCCCAGCCTGCTAAACAAATTAGGGGGAAATGTAATGAATTTAAAAGCACATTAAGTCTGTTAGTTTCGACCAGATAAGGTGCGAGCAGAGGCAGAGAGTGGGCCAGAGCTTTCTCGGGTAGGCCAGAGTCTCAGCTCCAAGTCTGTCACAGACTCAGTCAGCTTAGATCAGAGCAAACACAAAGTCACTGTACCGTGCCATACAGCCCCTGCCCTGGACTACACAGCCCAAATCCCAGCTGGGGAGACAAACACACAGGCAAACGGTCCTATAATACGTCAGCCAGTCACTCACTTGAGTGCATAAGTAAACACACAGCCAATGACCATCGTTTCACACCCGACAAAATTGGCAGTAAGTTACAGTACATTAGAGCAGCACAAACTAAGTAACAAGCTTTCTGCTCCCATGTGATTTTAAGCCATCAACCATACAACACCCAGTGGAGAAGATCCCTGCATTTCTAAAAACAGGATATGTAGCCTATGCTTTCTGGTTGGTTGCTAGTGGATTTCAGGAATTAGGTCAGAGTGAAGGCTGTGAGGGCTGTGTTGAGGAGAAGGGTTGTGTTTAAACATGACATGTTCCCTCTGCTTTGCATTCCTTGATTTTAGTTATAGTACATTGAAAATGCAAGGTGAACATGAAACTCTGAGACAAACACCATAGAACTTCCCAAAAACAACACACTGCATGACGACATCATGCAGCACCATTCCAAAATGAGAAGACAAATCAATCACGACAAATAGCTCACAAATCACACAGATACTTGGTCAAAAAAAAAAAAAAAAAAAAGGCAGAGAAAAATGTATTCAAATTAAATAATGGTGCCCTAACCAAATCCAAACCACATTCATTTTCTCTCTTTCTTGCCTTCTGAATGTGAGAATCTGTGGAGTGCAAAAATCCACGGGCATGTGAAACGTAGAAAAATGAGTCATGGTGACCTACATAGGCAGTGTGTGGAAGAGAGGGTTGTGCTTCCGCATAGAGAAGTATTTACTTGGCTCCATTCTGCATGCACCTTCATAGGGGAGGGGAGGAGGAAAAACAGAGGAGGGGGAGAAGGGGCTATGAATGAAGAGCAGGAGAGATGGAGAGAGCAATAGAACTGAAATAACATTGCAGGGTAGAGTATTGAGATAAAATCTGGGAGAGAGAATGGAGTGATTCTCCGTGTTCTTTCTCCAACAGAACAGCTCGAGGAGAAGACAGGGAAGTTGTCATTTATTTGATTGAATAACCGAAACATACCATCTACTTGCAGTGAAGCCGCTCAACAACTCCACCACACCAGTCATCCAACAGACTCCCATTCAGAGCGATACACAGAAGCATCCAGGGTCAATACCCTGCTCAAGGGCACGTTGACAGATCTCCCACCAGGCCAAAAAACGTGAACCCGAACCCTCCAAGATCCGCCCACAGTTCCCAAATAGCTGTCACTCAACCACCCGAGAAATAAAAAATACTATTAATTCCATTCCCAAGAACCCTCCAACGCACCAAAAACCAAGAAAATTAACTGAAGAGAAAAAATGACGGAAGAAAACTGCAAACAACAATGCACAAAACCCCACAAACGGCATCAGCCGCAGGTAAAAACCGGCATCTGCTATAAAACACTGCCCCTCAGTGTCATTCAAACGTACTTTTTATTATGTTTTATTTGGACTTTATCGTTGACCATCATTCTATCTCCCGCACAGCAACTCCACTCCCACTTGTTTCCAATTCCACATCCCAACCCTCAGCTTCCCTCAGCCCATCCCATCTATCTCTGCTGGCCACCCACTTCGGGTTTCTACGCAACATACACAGTGGGGCAAAAAATATTTAGTCAGCCACCAATTGTGCAAGTTCTCCCACTTAAAAAGATGAGGCCTGTAATCTTCATCATAGGTACACTTCAACTATGACAGACAAAATGAGAAAAAAAATCCAGAAAATCACATTGTAGGATTTTTAATGAATTTATTTGCAAATTATGGTGGAAAATAAGTATTTGGTCAATAAGAAAAGTTCCTCGATACTTTGTTATATACCCTTTGTTGGCAATGACAGAGGTCAAACATTTTCTGTAAGTCTTCACACACTGTTGCTGGTATTTTGGTCCATTCCACCATGCAGATCTCCTCTAGAGCAGTGATGTTTTGGGGCTGTTGCTGGGCAACACGGAATTTCAACTACCTCCAAAGATTTTCTATGGGGTTGAGATCTGGAGACTGGCTAGGCCACTCCAGGAGCTTGAAATGCTTCTTACGAAGCCACTCCTTCATTGCCCGGTCGGTGTGTTTGGGATCATTGTCATGCTGAAAGACCCAGTCACGTTTCATCTTCAATGCCCTTGCTGATGGAAGGAGGTTTTCACTCAAAATCTCACGATACATGGCCCCATTCATTCTTTCCTTTACACGGATCAGACGTCCTGGTCCCTTTGCAGAAAAACAGCCCCAAAGCATGATGTTTCCACACCCATGCTTCACAGTAGGTATGGTGTTCTTTGGATGCAACTCAGCATTCTTTGTCCTCCAAACACGACGAGTTGAGTTTTTACCAAGAAGTTATATTTTGGTTTCATCTGACCATATGACATTCTCCCAATCTTCTTCTGGATCATCCAAATTCTCTCTAGCAAACTTCAGACGGGCCTGCACATGTACTGGCTTAAGCAGGGGGACACGTCTGGCACTGCAGTATTTGAGTCCCTGGCGGCGTAGTGTGTTATTGATGGTAGTCTTTGTTACTTTGGTCCCAGCACTCTGCAGGTCATTCACTAGGTCCCCCCGTGTGGTTCTGGGATTTTTGCTCACCGTTCTTGTGATCATTTTGACTCCACGGGGTGAAATCTTGTGTGGAGCCCCAGATCGAGGGAGATTATCAGTGATTTTGTATGTCTTCCATTTTCTAATAATTGCTCCCACAGTTGATTTCTTCAAACCAAGCTGCTTACCTATTGCAGATTCAGTCTTCCCAGCCTGGTGCAGGTCTACAATTTTGTTTCTGGTGTCCTTTGACAGCTCTTTGGTCTTGGCCATAGTGGAGTTTGGAGTGTGACTGTTTGAGGTTGTGGACAGATAACAAGTTCAAACAGGTGCCATTAATACAGGTAGCGAGTGGAGGACAGAGGAGCCTCTTAAAGAAGAAGTTACAGGTCTGTGAGAGCCAGAAATCTTGCTTGTTTGTAGGTGACCAAATACTTATTTTCCACCATAATTAGCAAAGAAATTGATTAGAAAAATCTACAATGTGATTTTCTGATTTTTTTTCTAATTGTCGGTCATAGTTGAAGTGTACCCATGATGAAAATTACAGGCCTCATCTTTTTAAGTAGGAGAACTTGCACAATTGGTGGCTGACTAAATACTTTTTTGCCCCACTGCATCTTTCAACTATGCTGTGATGTTTAATGTACAATTTATCTAATCGAATCCACAGATTGCAGGTTGAAAATAAATACTTTAACTAAGAGTATTAGTATACTAGTAATTGACTGACCCGGTCGCTCCAGATCTCCCAACAACACTATATCTAGGGTCAATTTTAGATTAATGTTACGCATTTTCAGCCATTCCTGAACCGGAGACCAGAAACAGGCTACCTGAGGGCAATACCAAAATGAAATAGTCTATTGATTCTGTATTCTCACAACAAAATCTGCAGAGCTTCGATGATTTTATGCCATAACTTAACTGACTTACCTCATTACATAAAAGGTCAAATAAAATAAATAAAATATGCCCCAAATATTAAACATTTTGTTGGTGGCAAGAATTCGATATAATAATTTTAGCTGAAAAGTCTTGAATCTTGCTTCGTTTTACTTATTAACTCATACACCCTTGTACATCAAATCTCTTCCAAACTATTTTGCAATCTGTATGGCACAGTTGTCAACATCCTGGTCATCAAATGAAACTGGTATACTTTCCTATTTATGCTATTTTTATTCCTCTGACAGTTTTGATCCTTTATATTGGGCAGACAGACCAGTTCCCTACCTCCTTCCACTGCCACCTACATCCTCCATTTTTGGGGTAATGCTGTAATCAATTGGTTGTTCTCTTGGATTGAGCAGACCTTCCTGTACAATTCTGATAACTCCATGAAGGACATAACTCTACCATGCCAATTTACAATATAATTTAAGAACAAAATACCATTTTCAAAAAATCTTTCCCATAAATACGGGTATTTTATCAACCAGCACCGAGTTCAGCCGTAATATTTGTTGTAATATTTGTTCCATCTTTTCACGGTGATGAAAATGAAATTGTAGCCAGCTCTGCAATGCTTGTTTGAAAAACAGAAATACTTTGAAAAAAGTATAATTTTAAAATAATCGAAAATGAGGACAGGGAAGTTAGTTGGAGACGGAACAACGAGGGGGAGGAAGTAATCTTTGAAACAGCCATTATTACTGGACCTTCCTGACTGCACCCCTGCCCAAATCTCTAGTCCTTTCCCCACTCTCAGACACAGCACTTGATCTATTCGAAAGACGGACAGACACAGGAGCCAAACACATTCCACACAACAGATGCACATAAACACGCACAGACACACAAAAACACTTCAGGCAGGGTCCTGGTAGGAAACAGGTCTGCACTCTCTCCTCTCAGCAACCACACATAGGAAAAGAATCCCAAAAGGCTTCCCTGGCTGCTTTCACAATAATCCACTCATACTTTTAAGGAAAGCACCATTAACCTCTCCAGGTTCTGTGGGACGCTAGCGTACCACCGGGCCAACATCCAGTGAGATTGCAGAGCACCAAATTCAAATACAGAAGTACTCATTATAAAATTTCAGAAAACAAAAAAACATATTTGACAGGTTTAAAGATGAACTTCTTGTGAATCCAACCACTGTGTCAGATTTTTTAAATGCTTTACGGCGAAAGCATACCGTACGATTATTTGAGAACATAGCCCAGCAGACAAACCATTACAAACACTAACCAGCCAAGTAGAAGAGTTACACAAGTCAGAAATAGAGATAACATTAATCCCTTACCTTTGATGATCTTCATATGGTTGCACTCAGAAGACATTGAGTTCCTTTTGTTCGATAGTCTCTTTATATCCAAAATCCTCAGTTTTGTTCGCGTGTTTTCTTCAGTAATCCACAGACTCAAGCGCAGTCAAAACTGGCAGACAAAAAAATCCAAATTGAATCCGTAAAGTTCATAGAAACATGTAAAACAATGTTTATATTCAATCCTCAGGTTGTTTTTAGCCTAAATAATCAATAATATTTCAACCAGACAATAACGTAGTCAATATAAAAGATAAACAAGAAAGGCACTCTCTCGGTCGTGCGCATGAAAAAGCTCTGTGACACGGCAGGGTCCACTCATTCAAACTGCTCTTATTCCCTCATTTTTCAGAATACAAGCCTGAAACATCTAGTTGACATCTAGTGGAAGGCATAGAAACTGCAATTTCAGTCCTAAGTCAATGGATACTGTAATGGCATTGAATAGAAAACTACAAAACCAACAAAAAAAAACTACTTCCGGGAATGTATTTTTCTCAGGTTTTCGCCTGCTAAATCAGTTATATTATACACACAGACAATATTTTAACAGTTTTGGAAACGTTAGTGTTTTCTATCCAAATCTACCAGTTATATGCATATCATATCTTCTGGGCCCGAGTAGCAGGCAGTTTAATTTGGGTATGCTTTTCATCCAAAAATTCCAAATGCTGCCCCCTACCCTAGAGAAGTTAACTGGGGGGAAAAAGTAGATTCATCTGCTCACTGCCTTGGATCTATAGGCGCGCGCACACACACACACACACACACACACACACACACACACACACACACACACACACACACACACACACACACACACACACACACACACACACACACACACACACACACACACACACATACACACACACACATATATAAAGAACCTTTCCTAGTATAAGCCTATTGAATTGCCTCTGGTGCACATGAGGGCAACAGCATTCCATGTTTAATCAATAGGCTCTGCAGAAGTATTCAGTTCCCTTTGAAGCCCAGCCCTGGATCTGGTTTCCTAATCGCATCCCCATCCCCCCAGCCTTTCCAATACAATGTAGCTGTTTTCACACACTGCATGAGGCCGAGCTGGGTCAGCCTGTTTAGGGAGAGGGAGGAGGAGAGAGACCTGTCCCTGGCTAAAACACAAATTGACAAGATTGGACAAAATCCCAGACTAGGGCCAGCATTCAACACAACTAGCATCCTGCACACAGCTAGCTAATGGTGGAATTATCTTACTCCAAAGGTGCTTTACGGAAATCAATTATACAGCTCTCATCCAATCACAACAGCGGGAGAGGTTCTGTCTGATATTTAAGTAGCCAACAACATTCTATGCAGCAGTGTGTTGAGAATTAATAGATTTTCTAAGGTGTCATGTAGGAAAATATCTTCATACAGAGAAACAAAACAAGAATAAAGTGTAGGTTTGTGTTATGCTGGGGAAAAAACTAAAACCAAGCATCTTTAAAGGGATACTTTGGGATTTTGGCAATAAGGCAATTTATCTACTTCCCCAGAGTCAGATTAAGTCATGGATACCATTTATGTCTGTGTCCAGTATGAAGGAAATTAAAGGTAGTTTTGTGTACCAATGCTAACTAGCATTAGCGCAATGACAGGAAGTCTAAGGGTATCGACTAGCATGATAGCACATAGAATTCAAGTCATTGCTATCTACAAGCATGCTGAAAGATACCAAGACTTCCAGTCATTGCGCTAACGCTAGTTAGCATATGCACTAGCGCTAGTTAGCAACTTCCTTCAAAGTGCTCGCAGGGACATAAAAAAGGTATCCACAAGTTCATCTGACTCTTGGGAAGGAGATAAAGGGCCTCATTGCCAAAATCCCAAAGTATCCCTTTAAGAGTGGTAGCGGGTTAGCTCAGAGAAAACTCCATATGGTGAGGGAGGAATTGCTCAGCAAAAGGCAAACAGGCTAGTTAGTGAGCTCATCCCCATATAGACCAAGCAGAGGCCTAATTGTTCAGCATTTCCCGATAGAGCTAATTAAAAAAAGAGAAGAGGTGGAGGAGGAAGCAACAGAAACAGGGCATTGATCAGCCAGGAGGGGAGGCCTAACAAACCCAGCAGGAGCTGCAGTGATACACACTCCAATATTGATGGGCCTACAAACAGAGCATTTAACAGATACAAACCCAACAACACATGAGTTGTTATCAATGATGTGTATAAACCCTGGATTGCTGATGCTAGCTATTGGCCATAGAGATGCTTTGAAGCCACTGGTTGGCCATATTGGTACTCCCCAGTAGTAGCAGTCCTCCAATGGAATTCTACAGTATTTCAATTAAATGTTTCAAAGACAAAATTACATGTATTTAAGTATTTGTTTTTGTCGTATTAGTGGGACAGCAACATTAGTACTCCAAAAATATCTAATTTGAAAATTATGCATTAAAGTGTCTAATATAATAAACATGTCAAAAACTAAACGTAGACATTAATAAATGCATTTCTACAGCTTCCAAAGTATTTTTTTTTTTTTTTTTACAATGGTGGAGGACCACCAAGATGGCTGTGCGGTGGCTTCAATACAGCGCACCCACGTCTTCAATACAGCGCACCCATGTCAGTCATCCAGGATTTATATACATCATTGGTTGTTATTGCCTAGTACTCTGGCTAGGCCTAGCATTGTGCAGAGTAGAGCCCGGCCAGTTAATAGTGTTGTTCTGGGTCAGGATTCTCCAGCTCGTCTTACTGCATTAAGAAGGGAGGGGAGGGGAGGAGACTGTGTTCTGAGGAGATTCAGCTTCTCTCTCCTCTGTGTGTCTGGTTTCTGCTGCGTCACCACTAAAGCTGGTGGGTCTGATCCCTGCCAGAAACCTGAGGGATCACACAGCCTCAGCCTGAGAGCACGGCCAGGACCAAAACCAACTCACTTTGTAGACGCACGCACACATACACATGAACGCACACACAAATACACACCGCTGTAGAACTAACAACAGCGCAAAAGTAGGACGGAGCCTAGCTTAATCCCTGTAAAACCAAAGACAACTGGCTTTGACCACCCAAGAAACAGAGGAGCAACATGAATACGTGTGTATTTCAATGCAACGTCAAGGTAGGAGTGTCTGGATCAGACCCAGTCAAATGCTAAGCGTCTGTCACTGACAGCTTCAAACGTGTACCTGCTGGTTCCAACCCAACAACACCACAATCATCTTCTTCAGCACATATTGGGTGGTAAATTGGAGACGAGCTGTCCTAGTCAGAATGGTGAAAATTGAGGACAAGCACATGGAGGCCCAGGCCTGAGACCCAGGATGTCTGCTTTCAATCGCAGCCCTCTTTTAAACAAACAACCTCTGACAAGGCCTCCTCTGAAACGCTCTCCCCTGCCCACTTTCCCCTAGATAACCTCTGTTGCAACAGGCAGCGGTGGAATACTTGATTAAATGACAGTGGTAGTGTTGCGTCTAGCCCTAATACGAAGTTTAACATTTCAGGCTATTCTGTTAAAACAACCAGAGCCTATCACACGTTATAATCAACATTTTTGTGAGGTGCAGCCAGAAACTACTTCTGTACGATGGCGAGTAGTGGGGTCAATAAACCAGGAGGATTCGCCATCATTTAAAATCTCCACTTTGGGAACAGTTTGGCTTCCCAGGTAAGGGCAATGGACAGAGAGTAGAGGTCGACCGATTAATGGCCGATTAATTAGGGCCGATTTAAAGTTTTCATAACAATAGGAAATCTGTATTTTTGGTCGACGATTTTTAAATATATATATATATATCTTTTTTTAAATGTATACCTTTATTTAACTAGGCAAGTCAGTTAAGAACATATTCTTATTTTCAGTGACTGCCTAGGAATGGTGGGTTAACTGCCTTGTTCAGGGGCAGAACGACAGATTTTCACCTTGTCAGCTCGGGGGATTCAATCTTGCAACCTTACAGTTAACTAGTCCAACGCAATAACGACCTGCCTCTCTCTCGTTGCACTCCACAAGGAGACTGCCTGTTACGCGAATGCAGTAAGTCAAGGTAAGTTGCTAGCTAGCATTACACTTATCTTATAAAAACAATCAATCATATTCACTAGTTAACTACACATGGTTGTTGATATTACTAGATATTATCTAGCGTGTCCTGCGTTGCATATAGTCTGACTGAGCATGCAAGTATCTAAGCATCTGACTGAGCGGTGGTAGGCAGAAGCAGGCGCGTAAACATTCATTCAAACAGCACATTTGCGTTTTGCCAGCAGCTCTTCGTTGTGCGTCAACATTGCGCTGCTTATAACTTCAAGCCTATCAACTCCCGAAATGAGGCTGGTGTAGCCGAAGTGAAATGGCTAGCTAGTTAGCGCGCGCTAATAGCATTTCAAACATCACTCACTCTGAGCATTCTAGTAGTTGTTCCCCTTGCTCTGCATGGGTAACGCTGCTTCGATGGTGGCTGTTGTCGTTGTGTTGCTGGTTCGAGCCCAGAGCGGAGCGAGGAGAGGGACGGAAGCTATACTATTACACTGGCAATACTAAAGTGCCTATAAGAACATCCAATAGTCAAGGGTTAATGATATACAAATGGCATAGAGGGAAAAAGTCTTATAATTCCTATAATAACTACAACCTAAAACTTCTTACCTGGGAATATTGAAGACTCATGTTAAAAGGAACCACCAGCTTTCATATGTTCTCATGTTCTGAGCAAGGAACTGAAACGTTAGCTTTCTTACATAGCACATATTGCACTTTTACTTTCTTCTCCAACACTTTGTTTTTGCATTATTTAAACCAAATTGAACATGTATCATTACGTACTTGAGGCTAAATGTATTTTATTGATGTATTATATTAAGTTAAAATAAGTGTTCATTCTGCAGTTGTAATTGTCATTATTACAAAAAAAGAAAGAAAAAGAAATTGTCCGATTAATCGGTATCGGCGTTGAAAAATCATAATCGGTCGACCTCTAACAGAGAGTTGGGGATAAAACAGGATATTGCCACTGCTCAATGAGAAAAGCCTATGTAGCTGTCAACACCTCAAACATGTTGACACATTTATGCCGAAATTACCCCCGTATTCCTACCGGTGGAGTGAGACGAAAACACAAAGAAACTATTTTCTCTCCGCTCTGCATTCAAGCATTCCTTTGCGGCTGATTCTGACCGGGCCAAAGAAATTAGGGGATTTATAGCCGCAAACATGCGCCCATTCTCGGCTGTTGAGAAGAAGAGGTTTCATTCAGCACCTTGTGAAAGTGCTCGAGCCACATTACGAACTCCCCTCCCGCGCCCATTTCAGCAAACCAGTAGTACCTGCTCTATATAAGCAAGCTAAAGCCACAGTTGTCAATGATTTGGCCAATGCACCCCGTGTTGAGCTAACCACAGACGGATGGACCTACAGAGAACTACTTAAAAGGAAAGAATCACCCATTTTGAATGTTGTTTTGTTTTGTGCATCTCTGAGCAATGTTCTATCGGTTTCCGGGATCATTTCATATGTGTCTGAGCTTTTGTCGTTCAAGCAGGCAGTAAATTGGCCGGTATGACATAGAAATGCAATAAAGCCGCTCACTCCACTGGAAGTTAAAAGGAATACGACTTTTAGATTGCGAAAACGTCTATCATACATGTCAGATTTCAACACTGGCCGACATCGTAACGCAGGAGGTCGTAGTCTCTCGAATGAGCCATTGATCATATTTATGCTATATTCCTACCTCCACACATGTGTCATTTAGAGACCACCACATTTCTCCCATTTGTCTGCCTCTTCAGTCCAGGGTACATTGCATGATGCCGTGGCATCCACTCTGCGTGGCACATCGATCTGCAGGTTGAACATAGTGAGATTGTACACACCTACATTGATAGTGCAGCTTGTTTGGGAGATTTTACAGCCAACGAGATACTTACTTCACATGCCGACATTGACTTTGGTATTATAGTGTGTAGCTAAGTTTACCAGCTAGCTACACTTAATGACCAAATGTATGTGGATACCTGCTCTCCGAACATCTCATTCCAAAATCATGGGCATTAATATGGAGTTGGTCCCCCTTTGCTGCTATAATAGCCTCCACTCTTCTGGGAAGGCTTCCAACCAGATGTTGGAACATTGCTGTGGGAACTTGCTCTATTGAGCTAAAAGAGCATTAGTGAGGTCGGGCACTGATGTCGAGACAGTAGGCCTGGCTCGCAGTCGGAGTTCCAATTCATCCCAAAGGTGTTTGATGGGGTTGAGGTCAGGGCTCTGTGCAGGCCCGTCATGTTCTTCCACACCGATCTCGACAAACCATTAATGTATGGACCTCGCTTTGTGAACGGGGGCATTGTCATGCTGAAACAGTAAAGGGTCTTAGCCAAACTGTTGCCACAGATTTGGAAGAACAGAATCATCTAGAATGTCATAGCATTAAGATATCCCTTCACTGGAACTAAGGGCCTAGCCCTAAACCTGATAAATAGCCACAGACCATTACTCCTCCAGAGAACGAGTTTCCACGGGTCCAGAGTCCAAAAGTGGTGAGCTTTACACCACTCCAGCCGACGCTTGGCATTGCGCATTGTGATCTTCTATTTCATGAAGCTCCCGACGAACAGTTCTCGTGCTGACTTTTCTTCCAAAGGCAGTTTGGAACTCGCTATTGAGTGTTGCAACCGAGGACATGCGATTTTTACAAACTCTGCGTACCACATTGCGCCTAGCCGTTGCTGCTCCTAGACATTTCCACGTCCCAATAACAGCACTTACAATTGATCGGTGCAGTTCAAGCTGGGCAGACATTTTACAAAATGACTTGTTGGAAAGCAGGCATCCTATGACGGTGCCACTTTGAAAGTCACAGAGCTCTTCAGTAAGGGCCATTCCACTGCCAATGTTTTTCAATTGAGATTGCATGGCTGTGTGCTCGATTTTATACACCTGCCAGCAATGGGTGTGGCTGAAATAGCTGAATCCACTAATTTGAAGGGGTATCCACATACCTTTGTAGTGCAGTGTACCTAGCTAGCCAGCCCATAGAGAAAGGGAAAGGAGATACCTAGTCACTTGTACAACTGAATGCATTCAACTGAAATGAGTCTTCCAGCGAGCACTGCATTGTGGGTTTTGTAGTCGACTTGAGCTGCAACAGATTTTCACAATGATTGAATTGCTACCAACCTTAAAGTAACGATAAAATTAAACATTTGTTCACCAGAAATGTAACAGTGTAAATTATGGGAATTGGTAGTTTTTGGGAGGATTTATCACTTTACCCCAGAGGCGGAGAGGATAAGTACCTGCTGCAGACCCCTTTGAGAGAGTCTGCAGAATCATTTTCTCTATGGAAGAAAAACATTATAGTACAGGCCTATACAATGTCTGAACCATATTCACAAGCACATATCACTTTATTTTAGGGTTTTTTGATGAGTCATGTGCTTTCACAAAAATCAGGAATACCAACACTTTGCATTTTCTTTAATAAACCAAAATTAACTACAGTAACTGTTGGCATTTAACTTTCCCGCTGTACCAAAACTGAACCTTAATCCCAAAATCCAAATACATACCGAAAAGGTGGGTTTGGTGAAGCATTAACACTCCTAAACCCTAGCGAAAGTTAAGCACTTGCTAAGGAGTTGATTGGACTGTGGTGTGGCCGTTTGAATCTTAATTCGCAGGTCCCCTCTGGTCATGTCCGTCCTCAATTTTAATATGAGCCTAATCATCTGGCATCAAAACCAGCTGGTAGGAGGTGTGGAGGGGGCAGAAGATGGAGGAGAGGCGGAGACAGGAGAGAGGCCTGACTGGTCACAGCATGTTGACTGGGCAGCGGCAGGAAGCAGCACTGAGGTGTGACCAGTGGAGGGGAGATGCACTAAAAGGAGCATGTGAATAATTGATGATTGAGCCAGGAGGCCAGGCCACAGTGCTAATGCAGAGAGCCTCTTCATAAAGTAGCCTGGATACAGTTACAGATTACATCACCCCTCCCTTCATCACCCTGCCTCCAAACTCTCCTCCCCCATCCGCAGCACAGTCTTTGGGATGCATTATTAATCCGACCCGGGGATTGCACAGGCCTGCTGAATCGAGATGCACTACATTTCGCTCTTCCCCTCTAGTTTTTTCTATCTCTCAAACACACACACCTAGATAGATCAAACAAGTGCTTGACCAGTCAGGAATTACAGAGGAGAGGAGGGTGTGAGGGTAAGTATTGAGAATAAAGAATGGAAAAACAAACTATTACAGAAACGTATATGGTTTCACAAAAGGGCTATGTCATGAAGCCCCAGTGTCGTATTAGCTTTTAGAAATTGCCATTTTCAAAATGTAGACCATCCCCCCAAAAAACAGCATTTTAAACAGTTTCAACTGAGTTTTACATTGAGGGTCAACAGCAACAGCGTTTACACAGGTAGCCTAGAGCATTGGGCCAGTAACCAAAAGGTCTCTGGTTCGAATCTCTGAGCCGGTAAGGTAAAAACTCTACTGTTATGCCCTGAAAGCAAGGCAATTATATCCCAACAACTTCTCTCCGAGCACCGATGACCCGGACCAGGGTTAGCGCACTCTCAAATGTTTTTTGCCATCATTGTAACCCTGCCACACACACACACACTATATGACACATTAAACATAAGAAAGAGTGTGAGTTCTGGTCAAAACCCAGCTCATGGTAAGTGACAAAGAGCTCTTATAGGACCAGGGCACAAATAATAAATCAATCATTAGGCTCTTTATTTAGCTATCTTACATATACAACTATTTGTTCATCGAAAATGGTGAATAACGTACCACAGGTTAAGGAGAGGGGTGTTCTTGAAAGGATGGGTTGTAATTGAAGAGAGGCTCAGTTTTAAATAATTTTCCACACAGTCTGTGCCTGTATTTCATTTTCATGCTAGTGAGGGCCGAGAATCCACTGTCACATAGGTACATGGTTGCAAAGGGCATCAGTGTCTTAACAGCGCGATTTGCCAAGGCAGGATACTCAGAGCACAGCCCAGTCCAGAAATCTGGCAGCGGCTTCTGATTAAAGTACATTTTTCACAGAACCGCTTGATGCAATTTCGATGAGGCTCTCTTGTTCAGGTATTGTTAAGTGGACTGGAGGCAGGGCATGAAAGGGATAACGAATCCAGTTGTTTGTGTCATCCGCTTCGTGAAAGTACCTGCGTAATTGCGCACCCAGCTTTCACTGAACACTAGATGGTTTCATTTTATTTTTGGCAGTGAAACGAGGCTACTCAGGCGAGAAAAAGACCTCACCCAAATGTATAACCCCGTTGAAAAACATAAATAGACGGTTTGAAAATATGACGAAGAAAAAAATTTTTTTTTTTTTAATGTGAATCACATTTTATTTCGAGTACCCCGACAGCATTGCAACTACATACCCCAGTTTGTGAATACCTGCCTTACCGAGTGATCAGGGGCATGCAACTGTAGATTTCCTTCAGACTAAACATTTATGCAACACATTCTGCAGAAAATAGCTTAGTTTTCATCAGTTGACAACAGAAGTGCAACACTTTTTGGCTAACAGCCACACATAAGTAAATTAGCTTATAATTTCATGATTTGGAGCGAACTGTGACTGAAGCAGATGCTTTTTATTGTAGTATTTTAGATCTGCGCTTACAAAACGCAGCATGACTCTGCTTTAACGCGACACCTGGTAGCCTAGTTCACAGAGTAGCGCCTGTGCAGTGCCAGAGCAATAGACAGCTGGACTGAGCCAGTCCGCACCATGCTTAGGTGGGACTGAGCCAGTCCGCACCATGCTTAGGTGGGACTGAGCCAGTCCGCACCATGCTTAGGTGGGACTGAGCCAGTCCGCACCATGCTTAGGTGGGACTGAGCCAGTCCGCACCATGCTTAGGTGGGACTGAGCCAGTCCGCACCATGCTTAGGTGGGACTGAGCCAGTCCGCACCATGCTTAGGTGGGACTGAGCCAGTCCGCACCATGCTTAGGTGGGACTGAACCAGTCCGCACCATGCTTAGGTGGGACTGAACCAGTCCGCACCATGCTTAGGTGGGACTGAACCAGTCCGCACCATGCTTAGGTGGGACTGAACCAGTCCGCACCATGCTTAGGTGGGACTGAGCCAGTCCGCACCATGCTTAGGTAGGACTGAGCCAGTCCGCACCATGCTTAGGCAGGACAGAGCCATTCCACACCATGCTTAGGCAGGACAGAGCCATTCCACACCATGCTTAGGTAGGACTGAACCATTCCCTCCCCCCCCTGCTCTGCACATGCCTCCTGCCAGCACCGTGTGGCCTGCAGGAAACGGTGGGAATGGGACTGAGGAAGGAAAGAGAGGAGGCCTGGAGGAGAAATGAAGTGGAGGAACGAAGGGACAAAAGGAAAACAGGGAAAGAGGGTGAGATAAGGAGTCAGATGGACCTATGACCTGTTTACACTGAGATTTTAAGACTGTTGGACAACGGATGGGACTTGATGGATATTTATGAAGAGTGCGTATCATGAAAACCTTTGTAAAACTGTGGTATTACCGTGTTGGATTAATGTGCATCCATGATGTTCACTACGAGAAAGAAGGCACCACCTGCATACTTTTCTCTGTTTTGGGGAGACTATCACACAAGTAGTTGGCTAAATATCGCACAACAACAAAAAAGGTCTTCCTCACGAGTCAGTTGCCAAAGTGTAACCTAGGCTACACCACTGGAGACACGCCGCAAATCAGAGCAAACAAAACAACTGCTACAGAAAGCAGTACGAGGCTTGTGGACACACATGTTATTCCCAACCAGTATCGAACCAAATCACAGCTGAAGCCTGGAAGTTGTTTCAGTAATATTGACCAAGCAGACCTCCTACCCTCCTTATGCACACAAACTACAAACATGTAGAGTGCTTGCTTGGCTCCATCAAACATAGATTGCAAAACCAGTTGGCCACTGCTCTGTGCCTCTCCCACAGTGAAAAGTGCATGGGCTCATGTTTGCGAAAAGAGCGAGGGAGACAACAGGAAGCGCAGAGGAGAGGAGGAGTGGGGGGCAGCCTACAGCCTCAGACCAGGAAAGAAAAGAAATGAGAGGGGGGACGGGACAGAAATTAATAAAGATAACCTCTCGAACTCTCTAGCAGAGTGAGATGTTTCTTCAGTGTGCTTCAATCCTCAAGGCCACACATTCTGAGCTTTTCAACATGGAAATACAATTGTTTGAAAAGAAAAACAAGCCAGGGAATGTGTGTGTGCATGTGTGTTGACTTTGCAGTAGACCAGCATCAGTCTGTTTTGGTTAGGTGTGTGTGTGTGTGTGTGTGTGTGTGTGTGTGTGTGTGTGTGTGTGTGTGTGTGTGTGTGTGTGTGTGTGTGTGTGTGTGTGTGTGTGTGTGTGTGTGTGTGTGTGTGTGTGTTTCTGCTGCAGCGGTTAGACAGTTAACAGAGCCTGCACACAGCAGAGCACTATGAGCCTGAGTTGCTGCCACTGCCTCCAGATTTTCATTGTTGCCTGTGGAGCCTGAGCCGCCAGCCCTGGCCTCCCCCTCCCCTCCCCCTCACTGCGGCAGCGCAGATGGTAGCTCTGTGACCTCGCCGTTCCTGCCTCCTTGTTTTGATCCTGCAGTCCTGATTGTTCAGGCTAATCCCACACTCCCAGAGTCCTTGGCAGAGTGCCAGGACTGTTATTAAGCACACAAAGGTTTTTCGTTCCGGCCTCCGTCATCGCTGCCCCTCTCTCTCTCTCTGGTTCTCCCACTCTGTTGCTGAAGCCAGCTTGGCCAGCCTCTACCTCCGTGGATCTCCACAAGGCGTGTCTGATCAGAGAGCTCCACCTCGCCTCAGCATCTCCCCCTGCCTACAGTATAAACAACACAGACCTTCCTCTCCCTCTCTCCCCAATTCAATGGGCTTTATTGGCATGAGAAACCTGTTTACATCTCGCGCTGTCATGTTGTTCCCTTCCTGTCCTTTTTACGTCTAGCTTGGTGAGAAGGGTCATTTATCTTTTGCCTAGATGACAGATGGAAATTAATTATGTGAAGTCAAAGGGCTTAGTCCTGGACTGTAACACGGCACGACAAAACCTATTCCCCCTCAGGAGACTGAAAAGATTTTGCATGGGTCCTCAGATCCTCAAAGGGTTCTACAGCTGCACCATCGAGAGCATCCCTGATGGGTTGCATCACTGCATGGTATGGCAACTGCACTACACAGGGTAGTGCGTACAGCCCAGTACATCACTGGGGCCAAGCTTTCTGCCATCCAGGACCTCTATTTCAGGTGGTGTCAGAGGATGGCCCTAAAAATTATCGAAGACTCCAGCCACCCTAGTCATAGACGGTTCTCTCTGCTACCACATTGCAAGCGGTACCAGAGCGCCAAGTCTAGGTCCAAGAGGCTTCTTAACAGCTTCTACCACCAAGCCATAAGTCTCCTGGCCATCTAATCGAATGGCTACCCAGACGACCCCCCCCACACACATTGCTGCTACTCTCTGCTATTATCTATGCATAGTCACTTTACCTCTACCTACATGTACATATTACCTCAGTTACCTCGACACCGGTGCCCCCCGCAAATTGACTCTGTACCGGTACCCCCTGTATATAGCCTCACTATTGTTATTTACTGCTGCTCTTTAATTATTTGTTATTCATAATTCTTACTCTTTGGGGGGTATTTTCTTAAAACTGCATTGTTGGTTAAGGGCTTGTAAGTAAGCATGTCCTTGTATTCAGTGCACGTGACAAATAAAATTTAACACAGCTCTGCCCCACCTCCTTCCTACCTTCTCAGGCTCTGAAATGAAAGATATCCAAACATGAGAATACTAGAGCAGCATGTTGCTTAGCAACCTACGCTAGCCATACTGCAAGTGCCCATGTAAGGGGCTGGGCAGAGAATGACGTACACACACACACGCATATACGCACACACGTTCAAAGTCCTGGCTGTCAGGCAGGTTCAGAGTCCTTGCTGCACACGCGCCTAAGTACACCGCCAATATCAAGTCAATTTGCTTTAAAGCATAACAGAAACGAAGAACCCTGTACAGCCAGGTTGCATAAAACATAATGCTGCTGGTAAACTGGTGTGGCCAATTTACCTTAGATTGATGTGCTAAATTAACAACATAACACGGACTCTAAAGTAGCTCTTCCAGACAGAATATAGCCTTTCTACTCAGTTTGGGAATTACAAAAACAAGAGGTAAGCTGCACAACAATGTTTCTGATACACCTGGCTGCAACATCGCGGTCAGATTAGACCATTAATAAACAGGCTGGTCTAAACACACCAACACAGTCGTGAAGAGGCCACAACAACGCCTCTTCCTCCTCAGGAGGCTGAAAAAGATGTGCCATGGGCTCTCAGATCCTCAAAACGTTCTACAGCTGCACCATTGAGAGCATCTTGACTGGCTGCGACACCGCTTGTTATGGTAACGGTTTGGCATCTGACCGCAAGTCGCTAGAGAGGGTAATGCGTATGGCCCAGTATATCACTAGGGCCAAGCTCGCTGTCATCCAGGACCTCTATACCAGGCGGTGTCAGGGGGAGGCCCTAAAATTGTCAGACTCTAGCCACCCTAGTTATAGACTGTTCTCTCTGCTACCGGAGCACCAAATCTCAAAACAGGGTCCTGAACAGCTTCTACCCCCATGTCATAAGACTACTAAATAGTTAAGTTAAATAGTTATCCGCATTGACCCTTTTTGCACGAACTCTCTTGACGCTGCTGCTACTGTTTATTATCTATCCTATTGCAGTCACTTTACCACTACCTGTGTGTACATTACCTCTGCACATCAACTCAGTACTGTTACCCTGTGTATATAGCAAAGTAATCGTTACTCATTGTGTATTTATTCTTTGACATTTTCTTCCTCTATTTTTCTCTCTTCATTGTTGGGAAGGGCCCGTAAGTAAGCATTTCACTCTGAGTGTTTACGAAGCATGTGACAAATACAATTTGATTTGATTAAGTCGAACAGCTGCGGCGTCAGGTGGGTTTGCTAGACGAGGCGCGGCAGGAAAGGGGTATAAAAAGGTGCGAGGGGCTCAGCAGCAGGAAGAGAGCAGACAGAGAAGGAAAGAGAGGCAGACGCAGACTGAAGACACATAGTAAAGCAGTTTTACAACACCGCCATATTTACCAACACAAAAGGCCCTTTGCAGAGAACTGCCCGCTCAACCAACAGCTGTCATTTACAGAGCCTGACTAACATCTACGGAGGCCCTTCTGGACCAAAATACCACTCCATACAAAACAACCTGGTTTTCCCTCCCCTTAAAATATACAGGAAAGACTAATTATTTTGTTGGAAGGCAGGGATAGGGTCCATGTGAGCTTGTCTTGGAGGTGGGCTATAGCCCACCGCCTTCTGTACTTTAAGAATCCGGTTTTACGATCAATATGAAGAGGGCGGCGCATTGCAATAAAAGTCTGGGCCTGATATGAAAGCAGCTCGGCTGATAAAAGCTTGGGTCCCACAGTAGAGCACAGCTAAGACACTCACTTTCACACATCAGTCACACACAGACTCACAAAGCCCTCAGTCACATGATGATCACAATGTACAGTTCAATCACATGCACACTAAGCTCCAACTCCCCTCTTTCTCGCTTTCTCTCACACATGCGTCCGCTGACAGTGGGACATACAAGTCTCTCTGTGGCTGATGCGAGGAGCCGGGTGTCGGGCAGCTGCCCACACACCTGCATCAGGATTTGTACTCCAGTTTTGGAGCCAAGGTCCAGGCTTTAAGACAATATCAGATGTCATATTGGAAAATCTTTATGAAAGAGCTAGAATATAAAGACGACTACGTGAGGTAATGCTAGTAACGACTGGATGTGTATCATGAGTTAACATACACTCCAGCTTCTCACGAGAAGAGGAGAGGTGCAACTAGTGTGTGTGTGTGTGTGTGTGTGTGTGTGTGTGTGTGTGTGTGTGTGTGTGTGTGTGTGTGTGTGTGTGTGTGTGTGTGTGTGTGTGTGTGTGTGTGTGTGTGTGTGTGTGTGTGTGTGTGTGTCAGGGCCTGATGAAGAGGAGCCATCACCGGGCTGCAGGGTAGCACACTGTTCTCGCTCACAGGGAGGGCAGGAACCAGCCAACACCTGCTCCAGCTGCTCTCTACATCTGACACACCAAGGAGCTAGCTGCTCCCCATAGCATTGGCCCAGCAGTCACACCAACCAGTCAGGCTCAGACTGACCATGTAGTGTGCTGTTCCCTTGTCCTACTGTAGAGGTCCTGACAGCCAGGCAGGACTCTGAACTTTGGCGCCTTACTCAACTCCAAGCTGGCTCGTGTTCACTGCTGTTACGGCTGTCAGGTCAGAATGACACCACCCCACGCAACCCATTGTCCTCCACACACACACACACAGAGAGAGAGACTGGACCTTGGATCACAATGAGGTGTGATCCCAGATTGAGCATTTGGACCACTGGCAGAGAGCGACCGTGCTCTGTTAGCCAACGCGTGTTAAGAGTGAGTGCACCTGCAACGCGCCTTCCTGTCCTTGAGGAAGTAGCAGAGTTTTGGTTGTTGCGTCACTCTTGGGTCAACAAGACTCATGTCAGCAGCACTGCCTGACTTCATATAGGCCTGCCCTGGAGATTGAAATAGCATCCTCCTTCACACCATGCAACACGCACCGATACATCCCTAATCCACACCCAAACACCCTTCCCTTCACAAAAACAGCATTAGCTGACACACACACACACACTTCCCCTAATCAAAGTGAGCATGAGCTGTCAGGGTGATGTTGATTTGACCTGAATTGAGTGATAAGACAAGCATTTAGAGAATAAATACATCTAAGTTCTAATCCTTATTTTTCAAAAACAAACATTTCTCAATACAAGCTTGCTAACAGCCTTTGCCAATCGGTTTCCTTTCATTTATCCAACAATCATTTATCATTCTCTCAGAGCTGACGGTAAAAACGCTGGGCAACTGAACTCAGCAGCGCTCCACCTCTCCTCTGGCCCATGACATCACTCCTCCAAAGCAGCTCTATATATAGCTGCTCACCTCCTGCTGTGTCTCACTACTCTGTCAATGCCCAGGCCTGGCTCCCTGGCTCCCTCCCTCCCTCCCTCCGATGGCTCATCTCTCAGCCAGGAGGAGGATGGGCCGCTCGTAAAAGGATTGAGGCGAAAGGGAGAGAAGGAAAAGGCCATGGCTGAAAGAAGAGATAAGAGGGAGGCATTGAGAAGGGGACCGGGGAAGGGCTGGAATGGCGTGAATAATACAGCTGTAAATCAGGCCGTCTATAAACTGTGTTCCATCTCTGTGAAACCCGCTCACATGTTCCCTCATTACGTTTCATCAGAGCGCCCCACTGTCCCAGTCTACCCATCCACATGACTTCAAACAAAGCACGCAGAGCACGGCTCCGCTCTGGGCTCGGCTACCCTGCAATACTACACTCTGCAACAGCGGTCTGCCTGCACAGAGAGGAGCTTCTGAGTTAGGGGCAGGCAGGAGCAGTGTGTGCCATGTGCCTGGCTGTGACTGGCATTTCAAAACATCCTCCCTCCACAGAATAACATCCTGTGAAGCTAACCTGTGTGTGTCACAATTTAATCAGGATCACATTTTTGCCAGTTGAGTGAGAAAACCATTGAGCAGGAGGAAGTGCAGGAGATGAGCAGTGCTTCTTCTGTCTAGCGACTCTCCACATTCAGAGCAGTGCCATTTAAAACTGTGTACCATTTCACCTGTACCTCTACTGTGACACTTTGGGTAACAAGCATCAGAGAGCATTTGACTCCAAGTGAGAGGTAGAATAGATTCCCAAAGCAGCTGCTAGAGAGGGAGGGGCGAGGCTGACAAACATTCTTCTGTCCACATCTCCCGGAAGCCGATCCCCATGGAGGGAGGCAGCTCCCCATGTGCATGAGATGAAAGGCTGTCATGCAAGGCACCAGGAAACAGCAGCACTACCCCCTGTAGCCCCCAGCAACCTATAGGCTTCCAAGCCACAGGGCTCCAGAGAGCAGCCTGAGATAACCAGCCAACATAAACAAGGCCAAGAGACAAGCTACCAGGCCACGGTAAAGGAGAGAAGAGAGAAAAACTGGACATTTTCCCCCCAAACAACGTATTCTCACTCCTTCAGATCTGATAGCTTTTTTCAGCTGTGCTCCCACTGAGAATTAATAAATTGGACATGGTCAAAGGCTAGAACGAGCTAATCTATATGTTCTCCTGTAAAGTTCACATTGCCAATGGATGATTGTACCATCTAAAAGAATATCAGTTTGAGTGGTACATCAAAATCCCTCACCCATCTCACCACTTCATCCACTACGTGGCCACAGCCTGCAGTAAAATCTCCCATTACCCAACAGGGAGTTTTCTCCTGGAGTGAATGGTTCCTCACTTCGTGGTCATGCCCAGCAACAGTGACAAGCAAAAGGGCTTTGAAAGCCCAGCAGCTATGGTCAGAGCAGAGGCCTGGAAAAGCCCAACTCCTCCACGTCTTTGGAAAGGTCGTCCTGACCAGACGACACTGGGCCTTTCATTCCCCGCTCCAGCTCCTCTATTTACACCACCATGAAAACCATGGAGCTTGGACAAATGAGCAATTCAATGAGCCACTCGAGCAGCCCAAAGTATCTACTTTAGCTCTGTGTCCGGGGAGGGCCACAGCACAAGGCCTCTCAGGGCGGAGCGGGAGAATGAAACATGTTCAGAAAACACATGCATCACCATGACCCGACAACACGTCAAGTGTTAGCATTTAGAGGCCCTATTATGATCCGGGTGCAGAGTGAATGTGTGGTGCAGAGTGAAGGAGTGACTCGGATGATATGCTGCAGCCTGCAAGCAACACACATAATAATGTGTAGCCTAACCACAAAGGCACGTCCATTATGTCAAGCAGAATTCTTCATCAATTTCTTTGATGTATGCATAAGCAGAATTTGGAGTCGCAAATCCCAACACATCCACACTGACCTTATCTACTGCTTTACTCCCCGGCAGCCAATTCTACCCATCTATTCTCATTCCATGAATTCCCCATGAGTCACTGGTGATATGGTATGATCCACCAGGAACAGCTGCCCTCTCTCACCTCTTTAAACACAGACACACCACATGTTCACGCTCCCATCTCTCTACTGTGTTAGTCACTGGGATTGGGGACTTGGGCCGCAGTAACAGGTGGGCTTGCATGCAATTCAGAGTTTATTAGATTATCTGGCCAAGGCTCCTGAGAGAGTCAGAGACAGGGAGGCTCTTCTGCTGCTCTTGTGAGTCTTGCTTTCTGCAGGGTAGGAGAACAGCAGATCCGCCTCATCTCATTCCCTGTCACGTACAGCACTCACTCCATTACACCCCCGCCGTCCACCAGGCAGTTGCCATGGCAACGCCCGCCGGGTTAACCCGTTGGGGGAACGTGGAAGAGAGGAGATAGAGGGAGAGGGATGTGTGTGCTGCCTGCCAGCCTGCTTTGGACCCATCACCGTAGACAGAGGTTCTGCAGAGGAACTGAAAATCTGCATCTCCTCAGAGACTGGGAAGAGGGAGATGGAAATACCTTACAGCCCACTGTCTTGCTAACTAGGTTATCTTCTAAATAAAGACAGAGGACGGAAAGGCAACGTGATGAATTGTGTGTTGTGATCATTGGCTCTAGGAGAAGCCAGCCTTCCTTCCTTCCCTCTCTCTCTCAGGCCTGTGATGGGGGCTGCTTTCCACTGTGGCTCACTGTAATGAGGAGACCACAGCACGAGATGGACACCCACCTGGGGGACAGGTCAGCATACCAAATGATATTGAACACCAACGCTGGAAATAAACCAGAGCCAAACCGGTCTGAAAAGAGATCCATGTAGATAACAATACAGCCAGTTCCCCAGTCTGATCCGAAAGCCACAACTGAACTCAATGACCCAACTGGAGGAAACCAGCTTAGATCAACATCCACATTAGACCAAGCCTCAACGCACACAGTATTAGGCAACCCCTACACCACCTCCACCTTCCCCAAACAAGAACAGTAGGCTAATTACTAAGACAAAATACACCCGTTACAGTTGTCTGTCTCAGCAGAGCTGCTGTGTGGCTGGGTGTTGACTACAATAAGAACATCATCTCATAAAGAGACCAATTAAATTATTGACATAATGACTATTATTCAATAATTGTTAGCAGTGATGCCACAGCCTTCATCATAGCTAAAGCTGTGGGACTTTCACTGCTATGGGAGTAAAGAAGCAATTTGACTATTTGGGTTTACAATTAAACCCCTATGGCTAGGTCTTATAGCAATGCCTATAAAATGCCTGATGTTCTATTAGAATTCAAACACACACAGAATACTAAGTACATGCGATTATGGCCTGAATATTTTCAACAGTAGGAATGGCAGGATACTGATGACTCAAACATCCCTGCAGATAGCTCTCCAACAGAGCCATGCACGTGTAATGCACTCTCCCTGAGCTCCCCAGGGCCCCACTGCACCAACAACTGGACCCCATTGAGGCTCCAACCCGGGCTGGGCTGAGCACTAAGCCCTGATCGAACGTGTCAGCCGCTCTTACGCTGATGATGGTATCGATCAGCTCATTGCGTTTCTTCTACACCCACCCAACTAAGAGAGTCTGGGATCACACACACACACACACAGGATTCCCCCCGATCATCATCCCCAGAAGAATAGACCGATTTGTTTTCATTATGAATCCACTTAAAATATCACTTTTTATCCTTTGACCTCATCTATGATTATACTCCCAGGCAGCCAATTCGACCCAACCATTCTCAGTCCATGCAGCCCCATTTTTATCCTTTGAAAGTATTTCATGACGATATTAAAAACAGTCCACTAAAAACACAACATATCACAGTGATCATCGTACCAACGGCATCAATAAGAAACTCCGTTCAACCGGATCCTCCTTCCTCCAAGCACTGATGGTATAGCTTATAGCCGAGCGGGGGGATTACAGCACTATGTGCATTATACACTATCTGAATATTCACTGTGTGTTCTGTTCTCTCTGAGTGGGGAAACAGTCATGATGCAACTAGCTTATGTCCTTTAATCAACTGCTGCTTTCTGCCTGATGAGCAGCACCGCAGTGAATATGGGGATATGAACAGTTAGGAGAGAGGATAGATTTGACTGGGTGTTGTTTACCTTCATTTATATGGCTCACAGAACCAAGAAGAAAACGACAGCAATAGGAAAACCACCGGGGAGACTGAGAAAAGGGGAGGAGAGCGGTGGTCTAGAAGGGATGGGGAGAGGAAGAAATGACAGGAGAGGGAGAACAGGGAGAGTGGAGTAGCCGCTATACTCTAGGAATTTACAGCGAGAGTTAAAACCACTCAGCTGAAATAGTACAGTAGATGTCTAGACAGTATTAACAGCAAAACCCTGCTCCATCAAACCTGGGAGCTGCAGCTCTCGGTGTAGAAAATGAACAGGCATAATGACCTTCATAGTTATGATTGCCACGAGGGTTGCACATTTTGGGGGATATACCAAGGTGGAAACTTCCTGTGGGATTTAAAGGGAATATGTGCAAATTAATGTGAATACCATTTAAATGTAGATGTATTTTGCATTGGATATATTTACCATATATGGAGACAGAAACATAAAACTTTTACCTTATCATGAGTAGACATAATTGCAAATGATTAAATCTTTCCAATAGAAATAAAAAAAACAAAGAATTGAGTTACGAAATGAACTTTAATTAAAATAGTTGACTTCACATGGGATGATTTCACTGAACAACAAAAGGGAATATTGAATGATCCCCAATGATCCATCACCTCTCCCAAAACATTTTCAACATACATCTGTAAAATGATAGTCTAGAAACTAAAGCGGTGGTTGTCTTCCTCTCAGGCTTCCATGCCTTCTCCCTGGACCTCCTCAATGTCCACCTCTTGAACATCAGACTCTGAGGGCTCATCTTCACTGTCACTTTCCAACCTTGTTGAGGATGGCTCGTTGTCAGGCTCAAAAAGCCTCAAATTTGCCCGGATGGCCACCAATTTTTTTAACCCTTATATTGGTCAGCCTGTTGCATGCTTTGGTGTGTGTTCCCAAACAAGGACCAGTTGCGCTCCGAGGCATCTGAGTGGTGGGATTTGAAGGTTGCTGGAGGCAACAGGGGAAAGAGCCTCAGATCCACAAAGTCCCTTCCACCAGGTGGTTGATGAGATATGTTGGCACAGCTGCCATATTGCATCTCCATCCCAAAGCCCTTGCTTGGAAGTGTACTTCGCCAGACTGCCAAGAAACTTATCTTCATCCAGGCCAAGGTGGCGAGACACGGTAGTGATGACACCATGGGCCTTGTTGATCTCTGCACCAGACAGGATGCTTTTGCCAGCATACTTGGGGTTCAACATGTACGGTGCGGCGTGTATGTGCTTCGGGTAGAAGTCTCTACGCTTTTTGGTGTATTTCAGAACTGCAGTTTCCTCTGCTTGGAGCAACAGTGAAGTGGGCAGGACAGTACAGATTTCTTCTCTTACATCTGCGAGCAGTCTGAACATCAGACAGGATGGCATTGTCTCCCTCAATCCATGCAATGACTACTGCTATAGGCTTCAGGAGTTTCAGGTTGCTTACCACTCTCTCCCAAAATACATCATCCAGGAGGATCCTCTTGATGGGGCTGTTCATATCGGCAGACTGTGATATGGCCATTTCCTGGAGAGACTCCTTCCCCTCCAGGAGACTTTCAAACATGATGACAACACCACCCCAATGGGTGTCGCTGGGCAGATTGGTGAGGTAGATTGCTGCTGTAACTTGATGATCCTTCACATATCTAACCATTTCCTTGGCTCTCTTGTAGAGTGTATCAATTGTTTCCAGTGCCATGATGTACTTGAGGAACAGATTCAATGCATGAGCAGCACAGCCAATGGGTGTGATGTGAGGGTAGGACTCCTCCACTTTAGACCGAGCAGCAAATGCGTAGATAAAGCATGTCTGGTTGGAGGGATGTATGCTGGGTAAAGAACATTCAGAAATCACTTCTAAAATACATTGCCTGTGAGCATCAGAGTGAACCAGTTGTACACACAGCTCGAGCAAGACATTCATCAGCATTTCTTCAGCATTTCTCTGACGACGTTCCCCCACAACATTCCCCCATTCAGCTGCAGTGAAATGTCTCCGCACACCAGATAGTGCCCGTGGCATTTTCCTGTAAAGATTAGAAAAAAATGACAAAGAAATTCCATGTACAGATAAACAGGTGAATTAACACTCCTCAGTTAGCAGGCTCAGTCAAGCTAAAAACCCACATGGTAGCCAAAACTAACTTGTTTACAAGTTAGAAATGATTTGAAGACACACATTGCTGTAGACTACTATTTATTAGTTAACAAAAAATCATGTATGTCATAAAAAATATATTCACCCCAGCCAGTATTATAATCACAACTTACCAGAAAGCATGTAGTCCTTAGCTCAGACAGTGTAGTAGTGTGGGCTCAATAGCATCTCATTAGTTTGCAAGATCTTGAGAAGCCGCTGTAGATGTAATGGAAGAGGGTTGAATTCCATTGAATTGGGGATAGTTTAACAAAAATATGCCACAAGATCTAGAATTGCCTTGTGTGTATCCCACAAAAAAGGTTCACCGTTAAAAGCTAACTTTGATGAATTTAAGCAGAATACCCCAAATTCCCGGGTTTAACTTCCCATGGAAATGCATCGGAAAGTTTCAGACCCTACGCAACCCTAATTGCCACATATCCCAATGGCACGATCTCCAGGCAATCCATTGGATTTCTGCATAAGTAAAAAACTGCTGAGAGGAAAGAACACAGAATTATTCTTTACACAGTCCTTTGAGCAGAGGCAACCAACATCCCAGGTGTCCCACTTGACCCCAGTGCTGCCACATAAGCCATTCTATTTGCTACCGTTGGTGTGTGTGGGTGGGTTGATGGGTGAGTGAGTCACTCCTAACAACTGTCCTTGGCTTGGATGAACACGGAACACGAGGAGGAAAGGTTTAGGATTAATTCTGTAGTGCCATTTCAGAATTCAAAATTCAATAACAAACATGCGATCTCATGAGTGACATTTGGCCTACACTACGAGAACCATAATGTAAACAAAGTGTGAGATTGTAAACTAGAATATTTGCAGCCTAGGAAACCTCTACACCTCCACAAGGCATGAGTGCTAGTAGGAATCATGCATTGTGTTTCTCTGCACGCAGTTCCTCCAGACAGCGATCCACGTGAGCTGGGCTGTGCTGCAGACAGGACTAAGGCATCACACGGTGGCTGTCTGCTGCTACCTATCTGACATATGGCGCTCTCCTTCACGACCAAAGCCTCATTTAATAAAAGGAAAGAGGGGGTTATTATTAAAAATATGTCTGTCTAAAAACCATGGGAGAGGGATTCATTCATGGTGCAGCTCAAGTTACGCATCTCAGAGCAGCTCAGATGAGTATCCTTTGCCTAAAAATAAGGTTCACAGGTGCGAGGCCCAGACCCCTCAGCTCTTCTCTGTCAGTCTACAGAATGGAGAAATGCCCCACACCAGATCCTGTTTCTCCGAACCACCACCTCGTTTCCTCCCTCCTGCAGAATCCGGAGCCCAGACCACAGATCGGTGCTAGAGATGAGGAGCCCAGCAATAAATCTGGCTGATGCAATCTAATGGAACATTGTATTAGGGCGGGCTCAGTGCTCTGCTCGGTAAATAATGGACTTCTTGCAGCCAGGAGAGATAATGCTCCCACCCAGGGGAGAGAGTTTCAATGGAAACTCAAAACAGGCAGGCGCTCCTGGATGGCTGGAGGCTGGCTCAGTCACGTCACGTCTGCACTGTTTGCTCGCCACTGATACAAATCAAATTGAATTGTATTTGTCACATGCACTGAATACAACAGGTGTAGACCCTACAGTGAAAAGCTTACTTACAAACCCCTAACCAACAATGCAGTTAAGAAAATACCCCCAAAAAAGAGATAAGAATAACAAATAATTAAAGAGCAGCAGTAAATAACAATAGAGGGGCTATATACAGAGGGTACCGGTGTCGAGGTAATTGACGTAATATGTACATGTGGGTAGGGTTATTAAAGTGACTATGAATAGGTAATAACAGAGAGTACCTGCAACATAGGGGGGGGGGGGGGGGGTAGCCATTTGATTAGCTGTTCAGTAGTCTTATGGCTTGGGGGTAGAAGCTGTTTAGATGCCTCATGGACCTAGACTTGGAGCTCCAGTACCGCTTCCCCTGTGGTAGCAGAGAAAGCTATTGTGCTCTCCCATAGGGCGGAGCACAATTGCCCCAGCGTCACCTGGGTTTGGCAGAGGGAAGGCTGACATTGTAAATTAGAATTAGTTCTTAACTGGCTTGCCTAGTTAAATAAAAATCAAAAATGTATACACTGTTCAAAAAAATAAAGGGAACACTAAAATAACACATCGTAGATCTGAATGAATGAAATATTCTTCTTAAATACTTTTTTCTTTACATAGTTGAATGTCCTGACAACAAAATCACAAAAATAATAAATGGAAACCAAATTTATCAACCCTTGGAGGTCTGGATTTGGAGTCACACTCAAAATTCAAGTGGAAAACCACACTACAGGCTGATCCAACTTTGATGTAATGTCCTTAAAACAAGTCAAACTGAGGCTCAGTAGTGTGTGTGGCCTCCACGTGCCTGTATGACCTCCCTACAACGCCTGGGCATGCTCCTGATGAGGTGGCGGATGGTCTCCTGGGGGGGATCTCCTCCCAGACCTGGACTAAAGCATCGGCCAACTCCTGTACAGTCTGTGGTGCAACATGGCGTTGGTGGATGGAGCAAGACATGATGTCCCAGATGTGCTCAATTGGATTCAGGTCTGGGGAACGGGCAGGCCAGTCCATAGCATCAATGCCTTCCTCTTGCAGGAACTGCTGACACTCCAGCCACATGAGGTCTAGCATTGTCTTGCATTAGGAGGAACCCAGGGCCAACCGCACCAGCATATGGTCTCACAAGGGGTCTGAGGATCTCATCTCGGTACCTAATGGCAGTCAGGCTACCTCTGGCGAGCTGTGCGGCCCCCCAAAGAAATGCCACCCCACGACTGACCCACCGCCAAACCGGTCATGCTGGAGGATGTTGCAGGCAGCAGAACGTTCTCCACGGCATCTCCAGACTCTGTCACATGTGCTCAGTGTGAACCTGCTTTCATCTGTGAAGAGCACACGGCGCCAGTGACAAATTTGCCAATCTTGGTGTTCTCTGGCAAATGTCAAACGCCCTGCACGGTGACGGGCTGTAAGCACAACCCCCACCTGTGGACGTCGGGCCCTCATACCACCCTCATGGAGTCTGTTTCTGGCCGTTTGAGCAGACACATCCACATTTGTGGCCTGCTGGAGGTCATTTTGCAGGGCTCTGGCAGTGCTCCTCTTGCTCCTCCTTGCACAAAGGCAGAAGTAGCGGTCCTGCTGCTGGGTTGTTGCCCTCCTACGACCTCCTCCACGTCTCCTGATGTACTGGCCTGTCTCCTGGTAGCGCCTCCATGCTCTGGACACTACGCTGACATACACAGCAAACCTTCTTGCCACAGCTCGCATTGATGTGCCATCCTGGATGAGCTGCACTACCTGAGCCACTTGTGTGGGTTGTAGACTCGTCTTATGCTACCACTAGAGTGAAAGCACCGCCAGCATTCAAAAGTGACCAAAACATTAGCCAGGAAGCATAGGAACTGAGAAGTGGTCTGTGGTCACCACCTGCAGAACCACTCCTTTATTGGGGAGTATTGCTAATTGCCTATAATTTCCACCTGTTTTCTATTCCATTTGCACAACAGCATGTGAAATTTATTGTCAATCAGTGTTGCTTCCTAAGTAGGCAGTTTGATTTCACAGAAGTGTGATTGACTTGGAGTTACATTGTGTTGTTTAAGTGTTCCCTTTATTTTTTTGAGCAGTGTACAATAATTTCATCCTAACTGCTCAGGAGCCAGGTGCTAAACAGAACTTGGTTCTATTTGAGACCCTTGCAGCGCTGCAAGTCGTGGGTGACTAAGTGTGCTGCTGGCAAAAAATGTATTACGCTTGTTATTTTTGCAAAAGTTTACTGACACCGGCCATATTCTACGAGTGTTGAGCATTCGTAAATTCATCGGCTATTCTGCACAAGAGTTCTCTGAAATCGGAGTAAATCGACAGATGTAACAATGTCCATTGAAACGCACCCATGACTAAACCACTTAGCTGAGAATGATGTCTATCAAGTCAATAAACGTTGGGTTACATTGCAGATAGTTAATATACTGCCTGGCAAGTTCGATGTATTGGTAGCCAACTAATGTTAGGTAACTAGCTAACATACCAGTAAAGTACATACTGCTGTAATGCTATGCAGTTCGTAAGGATAGCGTAGCAAATAAATTGTCAGTCAACATAACGTGTAACACAACTTATTTTTAAAGTCATTACTTTATTACGTTGCTCAACATTTTCTTAGCATTTGTTATAATTCGCTAAAGCAATGAATTTGTATCCGCTCTCCTCAGACATTGGCTGCATATTTTCCACCATTTTCTTCAAATCTAAAAATGTTGTGAAGCCACGCCCATTTATAGAAGACAGTAATTATGAACAGTTGAAACATTTACATAATTGAAGAGCTGCAGACAGATCTCACATACAGTGCATTCGGAAAGTATTCAGACCCCTTGACTTTTTCCTCATTTTTTGCATTACAGCCTTATTCTAAAATGTATTAAATAAAACATTTTCCTCATTAATCTGTACGAAATACCCCATAATGACAAAGGGATAACAGGTTTTTAGAATGTATTTTTCCAGAGCTGAACCCAATCGAACATCTCTGGAGAGACCTGAAAATAGCTGTACAACGACACTTCCCGTCGAACCTAACAGAGCTTGAGAGGATCTGCAGAGAAGAATGGGAGAAACTCCCCAAATACAGGTGTGCCAAGCTTGTAGCATCATAGCCAAGAAGACTCAAGGTTGTAATAGCTGCCAAAGGTGCTACAACAAATTACTGAGTAAAGGGTCTGAATACTTAAGTAAATATGATATTTCAGCTTTTATTTCTAATACATTTGCACACAAAAAATCAAATCTCTTTTTGCTTTGTCATTGTGGGGTATTGTGCATAGATTGATGAGGGGAGGGGGGGACGGGACGATTTAATCAATTTTAGAATAAGGCTGTAACGTAACAAGATGTGGAAAAAGTCAAGGGGTCTGAATACTTTCCGAATACACCGTATCTCTGCTTAACATATAAACAGCCTCCAAACTACAGCAGTTCTCAGGCTGTGGGTGATTATGCCGATGTAAAGCAATTACACGCGAAGCACAGATAAACCACGTTTTTCTTACAGAGAAGGAGAGAAGGAGAAAGAAAAACACATGGAATGAAAATATGATAATTGCCGTACTATTTAAGTCCAGAATATATCAGCTATTCCTGTGTTGTGAGTCACTCCTGGGACTACCATGACAAACAAGGCGAATGTAGAGTACTCTGAACCCAGCGCTCTGAGCCGACAGGGACCTGCCATTTTGACAGGAAAACATTCCTGGCTGAGGGAAATAGGAAGAGACGGGCAAAAAGCTGCTGGTGAAAGAGAGAAGCGGAGGGTAAAGTCTATTATTTTCTAGTTCCACAGAACCAGAATTTGTAGATTTGAGCATCTTACCACTACTAGGCTACAAACATGGTAGTTTCCCCAACAACACTCAAAATCACCAACACAACTGTTACAAATAGCCTGCTGAATAATAAAGCACATAATGCTCTGGATGGAATAACGGGGAGATTCTGGTTGAGACAAAAACAAACAATAATTCCTCTCGTGGGCCATGCTTCTGGCAAAGGTGTCCAAACGAGGTCAACAGAAACTTGGTACTTGGCAATGACACTCGTTTTACTTATTAACCTCAATTAACGTTGTAGTTCTGAGTAGCTAGAATACTGCTGTATCAGTATAACAAAAACTACAGCACAAGACTCTGAAGCCCATAATCCATCAAGAGAGGGAGGGCCGCCAGCCTGTCACAAACACCAACGCCATGCCAGCATGGGAGAGAGTCCAGTCCATCTTTTCAGAACATCTGGCACAAAAACAAACACATACAATCCCCTCTCTCCCCTTCACTGCTTCTTTCAAGAGTGGAAGTCAAAATGCCTGCCTTCACTAAGTCCAAGTCAAACACAAGACGCGGTGACAAGGGTACCGAACCATGTCCAAGACAGACACTGTAGGTTTCTGGCAAGCACCATTGCACGGAAGCAGACAACTTACTCTGAAAAGTAAACCACACCAAAACAGAAACCCTTCAATCTGGGGCTAATGTGAGGCCCTCTGTCCTCTGGGTTCTGGACCGGAGGCTGTTGAGATCATTCTTTTAGGCCCTATAGCAATGGGCTCCATGGCCCAAATGTTCCACCTCATCAGTCACACCATGCATCATCAACAGCTCCAGCCATCACCATTCCAATCCAGGCCTCAAATGAACAGAGACCGAGAGCTGCTTTCTGTTCCCCAAACAATAACAGAATGGGGGAGGACATAAAGCCTCCCTGGCGATCATTGGGGGGTCATTAAGTCTTTGCCAGAGGTCACCAGAAAAGCCACTTTTGTCCAGAGAACCTTGAGAAGTGAAATGAGGATGAAAGCTGGACAATGAGAGAGAGGAGAGAGCCACCCTACTGCCCTGCATCAGGTTGGGCCAGGTTGAATAATGCACATCCTCCCCGCCCCACCAAACAAAAAGGAGAAGCAAAGTCTAAACAGCCCAGAGGACACTGTGGATAGCTAACAATTTAGGCCCTTTTCCCTTGGCCAAAAGGGTGAGGTTGGGGCCTCAGACGGGCCTATAGCATGGTCCTTTGTTAAGTATCAAGAGATGGTATCACAGACTATAGTTTACTCTAAGATTAAACCATGGATTGAAATGATGGTTTGGCTGCTATTCTCTTCACTGATGAGTAAAGCTAGTATTCATTACAGAACCAGAAAGAGCTGCTGCCAGACAACAGCATTGGTCATATGGCAGTGCAACAGATGGAGACTACCTGGAAGGGGAACACAATCTAAGATACAACCTTGAATTCCCTGAAAGAGAATCCAACTAGCTTTCCAGGCAGTGGACACCTACAGACAGAGCAAACCTTCTCCAAAAGATAAAAATTAATATGCATGTGATGAAACCCGCTGAAACCCGCTTCCCACCTTGTAATCTCCTCAGGTTCCCACTTGCAGTGTCCAGGTCATCAGTCTGCCTCCTCATCAATTACCATGGAGTTTGTATTGATCCTCCCAGAGGGGCTTCTATTTAAAGCACTGGGGCCAGGAGGGAGAGGGAAACCATCCATAAAGTTGGCTGAGCAAAAATGGATTAACAGGTAACAATGCTAGATCTGCATTTGGAGATAGCAGGTGAGCATGTTATATGTGTAGACCAGAGATTCTCAGTAGCAGGGTCGTCAGATTCAAACTAAGCCCGTGTTTACCGCCCACTGAGACAGCGGTCATCTGACCGAGTTGGCAGGCAGCCAGTGGTTATCACAGGGGTGTGTTGTGTCTTCATTTCCATAAATCTGGAGCAGCAGTACACCAGGCCCTTTCTCAGCAGGGGAGAGGGAGTGTGAGAGAGCGGGATAGGGGGACCAAGAGAGAGGATGAGGGAGCATACTGTTGTCCCCAATGGAGACCGCCATGTGTCATCCTGACCACTTCTCATCAGACACCGATGTTCCGCCATTGTGGATATGACATGAACACCGAGGTGGAGAGAGCGAGCCATGAGAGCGTTCCTTCCGTCCTGCCTGCCTGCATGGACAGACAGGACCGCGAGAGGCGTGGGAAGGGTTAAGTCTGAGAAGGCCCATCTGCTGCCTCGTCTGTTCCCCTGCTTGGCTCCGTCAGAGAGCGTGGACACACAGAGACGCTCAGTGACTCGATGACCCCCCCCCGCTCTTTATCACCATCTCTGTGAACAGCTGAACAACAACAACAACAACAACTCGGTCCAAAACATCAATCTACTGCTCTGTTTCTCAGGATCTATCCATCTCACCAATATACCGCCCTAAGGATATACTACAAAGCAGGAGCAATGAGTTAGCCAGATAACTTGCCTATCTATTCTGAAAGAACTTGAAATGGGCATGACCTAATTGACTCAACAAAAAAAAAACATATCTAAGTCAAGCTTTCTTAATGAACCATAAAAACAGCTATTTCATGGTTGTTTATGAAAGTTAGCTGGCTAGCTCATTGATCCTTCTTTGTAGTACCCAGTCTGTAGTGAGAGGGTTCACTCCATCTAAGGGCACCAAGAGCTTATGACAGGGCAACACATTGTTTACATAAGAGGTATATGGAAAGCACAGATCTTTACAGTCCTTTTATGTAAAGAGTTTTTGTATAAAAAAAAAAAAGACCCAGTCTAAAAATCATGTTTACATAATATAACAAAGCACTTATCCCCCATTTGCAAAAATGGAAACTTCAAGTGTGTGTGTGTGTGTGGGGGGGGGGGGGACTCATCTTCACATACAACAGCAATTACAATTTCAAGCATGAATTCTCCCCAGCATACAGGCCTGGGCCGATACAGAGCTGATTCCAGTGAGGCCAGCTGGAGTGAATCAAAGCCAGGAGCAGGGAGGGGGCACACACACACACACACACACACACACACACACACAGGGCCCACATTAAGTGCCTGCTGTCTGTCGCCGTGAGCCCACTGATAGATGAACACCTGGATCCGGAGAGAGCAGAGAGAAGCCCAGGCCTGCTTAACCCTTCATGTTTCTCTGCATGCACGGGCCAAGACACAGCACAACAAAAACAAAATTCCTTGCACCCCTACAACAGAACAGGAAACACATTCTTTTAGGTTTCATCCAGATAGCACTAAGTCGCTTAAAACAAGCATGCTGTGTGTGTGTGTGTGTGTGTGTGTGTGTGTGTGTGTGTGTGTGTGTGTGTGTGTGTGTGTGTGTGTGTGTGTGTGTGTGTGTGTGTGTGTGTGTGTGTGTGTGTGTGTGTGTGTGTAGAGAGTCAGCGCAAGAGTGTTAGAAAAAACAAAAAAGGGTCAATGCAGGTAGTCCGACTCGTTATTTGATTAGCTATTTTAGTAGCCTTGATTAACAGTCATACGGCTTGTGGGTAGAAGCTGTTCAGGTTCCTGTTGGTTTCAGACTTGGTGCACCGGTAGTGCTTGCTGTGCGGTAGCAGAGAGAAGTCTATGGCCTGGGTGGCTGGAGTGCAGAATTGACCAGGAGCCACTAAGACTGCTGCTATCCACTTCAGCAACATCATAATTTAACAGGATGCTGACGAGAGACTGGTCCAGCTGCTGACCTATAGGTCTTTGTTGTTCAGTCAGATACACTGCTAGTACCCATTGTGTTTACGTAAGGCTTTTACCACTCTGTGACAACAAGTATGTGGCTCACCAACCAGCACTGGACAACAGTGATTTGACACAACCCAAACAAACCTCAACCCCAAAAGAAGCCATAGGATTTCACTAAGAAAGCATATCAGTTAGCCTAGCTACTGAGCAGTTCCCGTTCATTCAGGCAATAAAACGTTCCGTTCCATCCCTGTATCAGCAACACGACACAAACCCACTGATTGGCCAGGGCTCCAATCAGTTGATTGAAAAAAGGGGAAAAGTAATTTCACAGTTCCAACCAAGCCAAGTGGCCAAATGACAGGTGTACTAGACTAGAGGGAGCTCATTTGATGCTGACGTAACAGTCTTTTGCTGTAGCCCACACAGGGAAGCACATAAACAATCACATAAGACAGATAGCTCTGACCCAGAGCCTCTCAGATCAGAGCCCGGGACAGGTTAATACAACATTCAACAGCCTTTATGCAACCACAAGCAGGACAGTCCCAACGACCAGCCAATGACTCAATTTCTTGTTTTTGCATTGAATTATCACAGCAAGCAAAGGTCGCCCCTTCTGCCAAAGGGGGGGAGAGAGTCATGCAGACGTACAGTGGGCTGGTGAACAAGGTCACACCATCCCAGGAGTGGTATTGGCTTACTACCAAGCCAGGGCTACTTGAAACCAAGGTCACAGTGCTCTGGCTGCTGGAGTGACAGCGGACTGAATCAAAAAGCTGAGAGCAGGATTGGGTTGCAACTGCCAGTGGGCTGGGCTGCCGTGCTATGGTTCTGTCCACCCAGGCCCGAGCACTTTGCTCCAGGCTCCCCTGAGAGGTGGACTGGGTGGGGAGCACAGGGAATTCAGATTACTGGAAGAAGAAAAAAAACAGAGTTTCCTGAAATCAGATCCCACCTGACATAAATCAGAAACAGAGCCATTATGGCTGCCATTATGGTGAGAAACCAGAGACGAGGGAACAAGCTACTCCACTCATTCAACCTTTAATAAGTGGCTCCCTAAAATAGGCCCGTCTACTAGCAGAGCACTCAGTGCAAGAGATTAGGCTGTGTGTGTATTTAATACAAACTCAATACATTCCATTCACCACTACAAGGGTATAGCTTACCCTGACGCTGTCAGGCTCCCCCAGGACAGCCCAGGTCCAATGTTGTTCAGCAGGCACAGGCCCCATCACTGTGGGTGTCCGTTAAGAGCTCGGCCGATTATGATTTATCTATACCGATACAGATTATTGGAGGGAAAAAAAGCCAAAGCCCGATTAAATCGGCCAATTTTTATTTGTAATAATGACAATAAATAATAATAAATGACAACACTCATTATTTTATTTTATTGTTTTGTGGAAATTTTACCCCTTTTTCGTGGTGCCCAATTATTTTAGTAGCTACTATCTTGTCTCATCGCTACAACTCCCGTACGGGCTCAGGAGAGACGAAGGTTGAAAGTCATGCGTCCTCAGATAAAAAAAAAAATTGCGTCTCATTGTGTATTTAAAAAAAAAAACTTTATTTAACCAGGCAAGTCAGTCATTCTTATTTTCAATGACGGCCTGGGAACAGGGGCAGAAGACAGATTTGTACCTTGTCAGCTCGTGGGTTTGAACTCGCAACCTTACGGTTACTAGTCCAACGCTCTAACCACTAGGCTACCCTGCCGCCACAATGACAGGGACATCCCTACCGACCAAGCCCTCCCTAACCCGGACGATGCTAGGCCGATTGTGCGTCGCCCCATGGACCTCCCGGTCGCGACCGGTTACGACAGAGCCTGGGCGTGAACCCAGAGTCTCTGATGGCACAGCTGGCGCTGCAGTACAGCACCCTTAACCACTGCGCCACCCGGGAGGCCCATTTAACACTCATTTTAACGTAATATAATACATCAATAAAATCAATTTAGCCTCAAGTAAATAATGAAACATGTTCAATTTGGTTTAAATCATGCAAAAACAAAGTGTTGGAGAAGAAAGTAAAAGTGCAATATGTACTATGTAAGAAAGCTAACGTTTCAGTTCCTTGCTCAGAACATGAGAACATATGAAAGCTGGTGGTTCCTTTTAACATGAGTCTTCAATATTCCCAGGTAAGAAGTTTTAGGTTGTAGTTATTATAGGAATTATAGGACCATTTCGCTCTATACCATTTGTATTTCATTAACCTTTGACTATTGGATGTTCTTATAGGCACTTTAGTATTGCCAGTGTAACAGTATAGCTTCCGTCCCTCTCCTCGCTCCTCCCTGGGCTCGAACCAGCAACACAACAGCCACCATCGAAACAGCGTTACCCATGCAGAGCAAGGGGAATAACTACTAGAAGGCTCAGTGAGAGTGATGTTTGAAACGCTATTAGCGCGCGCTAACTAGCTAGCCATTTCACTTCGGTTACACCAGCCTCATCTCAGGAGCTGATAGGCTTGAAGTCATAAACAGCGCAATGCTTGACGCACAAAGAAGAGCTGCTGGCAAAATGCACTAAAGTGCGGATTGAATGAATGTTTACGCGCCTGCTTCTGCCTACCACCGCTCAGTCAGATACTTAGATACTTGTTCAGTCACATTATATGCAACGCAGGACACGCTAGATAATACATAGTAATATCAAACATGTGTAGTTAACTAGTGATTATGATTGATTGTTTTTAAGATAAGTGTAATGCTAGCTTGCAACTTACCTTGGCTTACTGCATTTGCGTAACAGGCAGTCTCCTTGTGGAGTGCAACGAGAGAGGGGAAGGTCCTTATTACGTTGGACTAGTCAACTGTAAGGTTTCAAGATTGGATCCCCCGAGCTGACGAGGTGAAAATCTGTCGTTCTGCCCCTAAACGAGGCAGCTAACCCACCGTTCCTAGGCTGTCATTGAAAATAACAATGTGTTCTTAACTTGCCAAGTTAAATAAAAGGTAGAAAGATTTTTTTTTAATAAGAAAATGTAATCGGCGCCCCAAAAAAACGATTTTTGATTGTAATGAAAACTTGAAATCGGCCCTAATTAATCGACCATTCCGATTAATTGGTGGACCTCTAGTGTCCGTGCCTCGGCTTCTGCTCTCCCACTCAACACTACATTAGCCTGCTAATCTCCAGCCCCGTACAAACAGCTCAGTCATCATGATCCCGAGAGAAGAGAGAGGGAGGGAGAGACCTGGCAGCAGTCAGGGGAAAAACCACAGCGTCACTCGGGGATGGGGGAGGGAGGAGATGGGGGAAGGACAGAAGAGGATAATGGCTGTTGTGGCTCCTCTTTCTGCCATCTTTCCCGCTCGCTCACCGCACCGATTTCAACATGGACACAATCATCTCAGAAATTGTACACAACAGCTGCAAGTGAAACAGCAAGAAAAGTAATGATATCGAAGCAAATCGCTGAGCCAATGTTTAGAGATATTTATTGATCGTGTTCTATAGATTTTAGAATATGATTATACATTTTCTCTGTTAGTCATTTTAATATGGAGTACTCAATTCACACAGACAGAAAACAACAGTAAAGTTAGAAATAGAGGAAAACCCTAGTGTCTGGTGACGTTGACCAATTAAGAGGTGAAAGGTAAGGCAGAAAGAACCAATTTATGTGCACTAAGTCCCATCACTCATATCAAGCTGTTCTATCCCGTAAATACAACACTAACAAAGTGCAGAAGAGCACTGTGGTGTAGGCCGTTTCACAGTCAGGCTGCTGAGCTGACACTATACTCTGCCAGTCAGATATAGTGAAACAAATCCTTCATATTTCCATTCTCGCTCTACAGAGAAAGAGATGAAACACGTTACACTACAAATAATCCAATTACAGCTTGCAGATTGAGCTGAAAGGGTCAGATATAGAAATAATGCACAATGTCTCCATGGCAATCCATGTTCTTTAAACCACCCAGACAGAGTTCTAAACACCCTGGCAAACAGGCAGAAACACAGGCTGCCAGGAGACGCTGTGGGAGGGCCCCTTTAACTCACATTAGAACAAACACAATCATTTGTTCCACTGGGTTTTGTTTCCCCCCCCCCTCCATATTTGACGGGGAACTGTTTGATCCTCTGAGGAGACGATGGGTGGAGGTACAGGTACAATAGAGGCCCAGAGAGGGAGACACTGGGTGCCTGGCGGGTAGATAGCACTGTTCAGAGCTTGTTGTACTGGAGGGAGAGAGGCAGAGGGACAGTGAGCAGGCTAGGACCAGTCAATCTGGTCTCTTGGACCCTGATTGAACAGAATCACGTGAGGCCATTGTCTAGTCTTGTCCAATGCAACACCACTGTCATATCTATTGGTTAAAGGCAAAGTAAAGAGGCTACTGTTATTCTGTTATTCTCAGCACTTAAGCCAAAGCTCAGCTCTAAAAATAGATGTAAGATCTAAACACAGACTTAGTGTATGGACGACTCGCTGATGGGAACTTGGCTCTGGAGAAGGGGAGATGGGACAGAATGTTTTTAATGTTCTATCTACAAAACACCCAGCCAACTCCTCAGCATCCAGACAGACACTACAAATCTGACCATTTCAGAGTAGCACTGGCTATCTATCATCACAGCCAGTCCCCTCTCCTCCGCAGTCACTGTGTTGCTGTGGTGGGTGAGCTTGGTTCTGACAGTGTGTGTGGGAGTGGTGGGACAAACACTGGTCTGCCTGGCTGTCAGCAGCTCTGAGCCATACCCTTGAGCAGAGCATGAGAATCAACCCTGACCTCTGAGCAGCACATTCTTTTCAAGCCAGCAGCATAACATCTCTTCATTAAAAAATGGATACATCCTGTTCTCCGCTTACACACAAACTGCATTCAAAGCAATGTTCTCTTTTGACATACTGAAGATTGAAATCTTTTCCTTCCCATCTCATCTCCCCACCACTTCATACCTCACGGGAGAGCGCCCTGTAGTCGGCACTTACAAACTATTTCCGATGTAGTTGGCGCTATTTGTCCTTTTCATTCTCACACCGAGATGCAAATTTCCGAAGCCCAGTGCGCCGCTTGCCCAACCAACCATCAAAAACCATTTCCGTGGCAGAGTCGGACGTGGCTCCCTGTACCTTCTTATTACTACGGCTACCTTCAACACCTTCCGAAGCAGTGGGGCTTCGCCTCTGAACCTGTGCCATCTGCAAAGACAAACACACAATACAATGTTTCTGCCATCAAGACACACTCAAAGGTCAGTGTCTCAGCCCGTTTGTCAAAGGGGTTATATATGATTGGAGCTGGTGACCGCACACTTCCAAAATCCACATTTATAGTTGTGTCCTGTGAGTGGACAGACAGAAAGACGGCTGGATGCTACCTACCGCCTAGCTACGGTGGATATCGCCGATATGTGATGACTCCAAAAATCGGCAATACGGTCTGGCTAATGGAAAACGCTGCTGTGTATCGTTCAACTAACCTGCATTTGGCGATACTTGGTTCTCGATTCGGGAAATATAGTATGTTATAAACGCTTGTGTCCAGTTGCATGTTGTTCTACCAAAAAGAGAAATCGGAAAGTTGTGTGCTGCCGAGTAGGTTCCTCGCCATCTTAGCTGCCGCACATCTAGCATTTCCCAGCAGGAACTAGGATTGTCCGTGTGGCTCGGCCAAGTGTAGAAGATGACAGCACGTCACACAGTGCGCCCAAAACAAAGATCTACATATGCAAGAGGCATTTCTCACTCAATACAAAACATGGATTTCATATCTTTCAGAATTGTCTCTGGTTTTTGTAACCACCTGCACAATTATAAGATACACTTTTCCCTGATTTCGAGAACAAACAAAGTGTCAGCAATTGCAGGTTAGTTGAGAAATACATGGAGGCGTTTTCCATCAGCCAGACCGTAACGCCGATTGGAGTCGTCACGTATTGGCGATACCCACCATAGCTACCAACATCGCTCCCTCTGCAGCGGGATGAGATGCTCGTTGACACTTCCTTTCAGGGTGTGTTTGAAAATGAACCTCAGCCGATCCGCAGCTGAGCTGATTAATGGCACAATGACAACACACGCTTGGATATCATCTTAAAGAATGGTTCCTCTTCAGTGCTTCGCTCTAATGATTGGGAACAGGATGACAAGGAAAACCTTGGGCAAAGGCATAATTTTAGCCCCTACCAATCCTGCTCTTCACATTGTGCAACAAGCCTACTATAATGTACAAACCTTCAAACTTCTGCTCAGATAAGCTACAGAATCACGAGACATGGGCCTATGCCACAGAACAATGTAACCACAACAATACAAGTCTGCAACCTAAGTGGTTAACGGGGCACACTAGTCTAGTCAGAAGGGAGAGAAAAACCAATACATTTGGAACGCCAACACAGTAAAGGTTCAATCCTTTGGACGGTCCACAACCTCCTATATCATCTCATCATTCAACGTGCTTACAAGAAAACCTAATCACAACAAAGTTCCCGCTTTCTTCTGCCTCGAGTTCACATTCCTCAGCGAAAGATATGAGTGAAATGCCAATTTGCAGGGTAATGATGCAGAGTTTCTCTCCTCCCTGGCCACAGAGCCATGCCTGTTTGGAGCACACAGACTCTTTCAATAGAGCATTAGCATGTGGCCTGCCAGGGGGAGAGGTAGGCGGGTGGGAGCAGGGTCTTGAGGAACAAAGCCCCTATAGTTGTCTCAAGCCTGGCTATGAGAGTTATGTAATATGACTGGCAGGGCCCACTTTCCTGTTCAGAGTGCTGCAGACTAATCCTATTGAAGAACAGGCCTACTTTGGAAAAGGGGAGGAGAGAGAGAAAAAACAAGCTGGTAATGAGCAGAGGCAAAACGGTGCAGGGAGAGCATTCACAGGAGAGACACCCTTTCATCTGCACTACCATCCAACACAGCACAACTCCCAACCAGCAGATAACGCTGAGAGTAATATCAGCACTGCCGAGGGCTGGGAGCAGGCTACACACAGAGAGCGAGAGACAGAGAGCGAGAGACAGAGAGCGAGAGACAGAGAGCGAGAGACAGAGAGCGAGAGACAGAGAGCGAGAGACAGAGAGACAGAGAGCGAGAGACAGAGAGCGAGACAGAGAGCGAGACAGACAGCGAGACAGAGAGCGAGACAGAGAGCGAGACAGAGAGCGAGACAGAGAGCGAGAGCGAGAGACAGAGTGAGAGACAGAGATAGAAAGGAAGAGTGGAGAGAGCATGAGACAGGGAGTGGCAAAGAGCAAAAGAGAGGAGAGGCAACAGAGCATGAAACAGAGGGAGAGAGACGTACACCGTAACCTACGTCTGTTTCTGCTAACCATTGGCAAAGTGGAGGATGTAGAGCAGTTAAAAATAAAATCTGATTCTGATTTACTCTACTGGTGCCTGGAAACCATGTGACTGGCATCACATGAGGAGAGGTGGGGGTGGGGGGGCTGTACTGGCAGCATAATGGGCTTTTTTGATCAGTTTCCACTGACAGTAAGCAGATCCGGTATGATTTCAGGAGGTAAACACCACCAGCTTCCGTTGCACAGAGCGTCTGGCTAAAGAGAAGGCTACAGAAGGAAGAGTAGAGCAAAATGAGAGTAGGGAGGGAAGATCGATTGTTCAGCGCCCATGCTGAAAGTCTCTGTGTGTGCCGTGGGGAAAAGGCGGCCGTCACTTCAGAGGCGTGGGCTGCCACTACTTACTGATCGAGCAGCACGGTCACATGAGTCGCATGCAGGAGAGGGACACTTCATTAGTGACACTGAGCTCTACGGGAGCGGTGACCTACTTTCCAAACCAAGTTGCTCGCCACACAAACAACCATGCACACACACACACCAAATCACACACACAAGCCCACACCAGCTAAAACACAGAACCCCTTTAACAAAGGGACAGGAAGGCAGGGCCTGGGCATGCACTAAGCCCTGCTCTTAAAACACACATTCCAGTTGAAAGTGCAGGGCTTTAAAGCTGCCAGCTGGTACTAGCACTGCTCCTGTCGGGCCCTCTCCCACTCTCTCTCTCATAGCTAGAGAGACTGGCTCAATCCATGGCTTGAAATGATTGAGTCTATAGCCACACACACAGACCGGTAGGCAGCTCCACAGCAAACCCTCTCTATGGTGTCATACGAGTGTCGTTTATTTAGCATCCGAGACGGTTTGGAGAAATCTGAGGAGTCAAAACAACAAGCCTACTGGAGTACAGGAATACGGGCCTTAGAAAACAACCCCCTTTCTGTAAACAACGTTTCAAAACATTATACAGCGTGTTCAAACCTTCAGTACGTCGTGACAAACACCGGGACCAAGAAACAGAGATGGCTCCAGAGACAAAGTGGAGAGAATGTAAAATACATACCGATTCCATGGCTGTCTGCGGATGGGTGACGTTAAAATCCTGCTTTAAAAAAGGGCTGCAGTAGGGAGGTCCAAAGAATCCTACAAAACAAAAGAAAACCGAAGGATTAGTTACGGAGCTGTTAGTTGGCGTTTAACATTCCTAATGGGATCTGGTGTAGGGAGTCATCTTCCCCACTCAGGTTGTCCTATTGCCCCAACACAGTATCTTAATGCAACCTTTCAAAGGTCAAAGCCCCACACCATGCCAGTCTCTCCTACCCCTGTACCCCCCCGCCAAAGCCCCTCAAAACCACCCCCCCAGCCACAGCCCCTCACAACCACCCCCCCCAGCCACAGCGAACCACAACCCTAGCTTTGTCCCAACTGAGGGCAGGGGTTTATCAGGATTTGAAAGATAGAGGGGCTTGTCAAAGGCCTTCAGTTGTGCCACATCGGTTACATTCCTGTGTCGCTGTCACCTAGCCCCTCGCTCACATTTGTTCCATGGCAGTTGTTCAAAATAACATTGAGAGTCCACTAGCACAAATGGTGATAACAAGTTGACTCAAGAGGACCACACACCCCGGTAGTTAGGCTCAGTGGTATTGTGGAAAAGTATATATATGTATAAAGGATAGAGAATAACATGATTTCAGTCTTAGAGGGCGTTATTAACCAAGTTTGTTCTTTTCAGAAATTAATTAAATATAAAAAGGGCGACTGCTTGTATCTTGTCCGCTTTCCTTCTGAAGAGAACAGGTGCAAAGCTTACCGAATCGGTCAGGCTGCCATTATTCTTGAGTGCGAGGCCATGAAAGCAAAATCGCATTCCACTAGTAGAGATGTTATCGGTTAGCCACCGAAAATATATTCGACCGGTCATCCTTATCAGTCTACAGGTACATTTGCATAATTTAGTGGAATTCAATTGCAGCGTGTATTTTCGTTAGTTGGCATGCATCTTATTTATCTTATCACACGCACAAAGCATACAGAGCCTCGTTTGAGGAGCGGAATAGCCTATCAACTGTCAGACAGCGCAAGAGCAGCTGGTACTGGAATGCTCTTATAAGCATAGTCATTGCACAACAAATAACAGTTCTAAGTGCAATCACATGTCAAAAAAATAACTATAAATGTTTTGATGGCCGCGATTAAAAACAGCTAGTAACTGTATTTCTCAATCTCAACTCGGAATTAAAGCGCGCCTCCGAATCATCATTTGAGTGCATAGGCTATAGTCAACGGTAGGCAGGCTATAGTCAACGGTAGGCAGGCTATAGTCAACGGTAGGCAGGCTATAGTCAACAGTAGGCAGGCTATAGTCAACGGTAGGCAGGCTATAGTCAACGGTAGGCAGGCTATAGTCAACGGTAGGCAGGCTATAGTCAACGGTAGGCAGGCTATAGTCAACGGTAGGCAGGCTATAGTCAACGGTAGGCAGGCTATAGTCAACGGTAGGCAGGCTATAGTCAACGGTAGGCAGGCTATAGTCAACGGTAGGCAGGCTATAGTCAACGGTAGGCAGGCTATAGTCAACGGTAGGCAGGCTATCAGCGCGTCACCCATCAATTTGCAATGTGAGCTTGATGCTGCATAATAGTTTGAAGCCTAGCATAGTTTGAACGGTTTACTTCAAATGAGAAATGTCTTACCTTACTTCAAAGTAGCCGAGCCAAAATCCAACCATCGAAATGTGAATGCAATTCTTTTCTAAAGACTTCCTGCTGTCATTAACCAGCATTTCTCTGCTGTTCTATTGGTTTTCATATCAACCAATAGAACACCAATCCTAGTCATATTAACAACCCATCCTAGATGTTATTAGATTCCTCTAAGTTTCTAACTGAAATTTTCATCTGTCACTTTGTCATTATCTCACATTTTCAGCTCGGCTGGCATTAGGTGCTCTGTTTAGAACAGTGTTTTCAGCTCGGCTGGCATTAGGTGCTCTGTTTAGAACAGTGTTTTCAGCTCGGCTGGCATTAGGTGCTCTGTTTAGAACAGTGTTTTCAGCTCGGCTGGCATTAGGCGCTCCGTTTAGAACAGTGTTTCCCCAAGAACGGCATTTTCGCAAATGTTTGAAAATGATGTTTTATTAGCGGCTTCATTACAGGAGTTGCATGTTCAATAATAAAGCCTTTTGACTAAGATGATAGGCTTCTACGGTTGCATGTTTTCATTAAACTCTTAACGAAAAATGTCAGTTCATTGTATGCAAGCATAACAATGTCTGTAGGTCACGTCATTTTACTGTTTGGGAAAAATGGAACCGTTTGTTGACCGGTTAATGAGGGTTGGTTAGTCGGCAGCAACATTCACCGAACTGTGCATCACTCGCCAAGAGATAGCAATAGTCATAGGTTAAGAAAATATATGTTACATCTGCAAACTATTTTATGTCTGTCAATCTAAGCAGCTAGAAATGGGACAGCAAGAATCTCAAGTTAACATACCGACTGAAGTGGATGACACTAGAGCCCAGGCCAGGCCAAGGACTGGAGGTGCCAGGACAAAACAGGAAGTGAGGCCAGATTAAGGGGCCAGGCCTCACTGGGATGGACGGGTGGGGGATGGTGACGTGTTGTTAAAATCAGAACTCTGTTGGTTCTCACAGCAGGAATCCAGGGATTGGACTAATCCAGAATGGAGAGCAGAGCACTCCCTCTTAAATGGGGCTTGAATACAGGCTTGTAATCTTACTAAGAAAATCCCCCGACCGCACAGTGACAAAGTACACTCACTTTAAGCCGGGCCATGCTAAAACACACAAGACATCACTCATGGGTAACACAGATCAGTCTCTGGCAGGGTAAGCTCTTGGTTGGGTAGACTATGGACATCTGAGGATATCATGCCAGGGTTCAATTCAACTTGAATGTGAACTGTCGTATTTAGAATCCTTGCGGAGAATTAAATAAAAACCTAAAAGTGATAACGCCAAACTCACGGATCTCCCTTTGTGCACCTACCATCAAATGAGCGAGACGTTTCCTTTCAGTCACTGATAAGAGCCCCTACTACTAGCAAACACACTGCACATTAAAAACGCCATTAATCTGTCTGTGGAGGATCTCTCTCCCTCCAGGGTTGGCCGGAGGTTTTCCACCACTCGTAGGGTGCACACTAAGTTGACCTTAAAAGGGAAACTTTGAGCCTGAGAAGCCAAGCTCTAGCGCTTTGCCGCAGCTCTTAGGGAGCTGGTTATATTCCTCTTGAAAGACGATGCTTCCACAATTATTCATACATTGGGAGGGATTACCAAAGACAGGACTTCAGTTTCACCACAGGCCATGGGCCAGGCTCTGCTGACCTCATGCCAACAAAGGTGAGACTGTTAAAGCTACCAGTCATTGAAAGGCACCCAAGCCCACACTTCTCAAACATCTCAAGCAGGATGACTCGGCCAAAAACACATGGCTCCTACCTTGTGGTAATGTGGTGGCCCCCTCATGCCCTCAGGGCATGCACAAGACTCAACGAGAAGAGACAGCTATGTCTGTAGGCAGGGGGAGAGAAGACCAGGTATTTTAAGAACGCCATAACAAGTTCATCCTGTGTCAGTATGTCAGTATTTGAGGCTTCCTGTAAGTGTGTTTGCCCAGGCCATAGCGAGGCAGAAGCACACAAATGCTCTTGTGCAAATATCCATAGTCCCGCCTGCCAGGGGCAGCTGGGCAGGATGTGACATAAGTTTGGAGCCTCGGACACGGCAGAGACAGCCAACTGGTTTTTAAAATATATTTTTTTACACCAATGAGGTAATTTACTACCTGCTGACATTGAGCTGGAATAGAAGTCACCCGTTCACACACATAGGCAGGACAGGGAGCTGCCAGTCAGTCCAATGTGTCCAGGAATTGTACATTTATGACTGGGGAAGTAGTAAAGTATAACAGGACCAAACTGGACCTTTAATCACTGCCACATGGGGGGACAGACTGCTGGGAGCACCAACACGCCACCAAAGGTTTGGCCATTCACAGTCAAACCCAGAAATCTTAGTTACTTAGACTTAAATGAAGGCTTGCTAGGCATGTGGGGAGCCTGGGCTATTTCTGATCCATTTGAATGAAGAGCCTCTTTACAGGAGGTAGTGAGGCTTGAGTGAGGCCTGTCTGCAGAGAGAGGAAGGGAAACACTGAAGTTTGTGTCTGCTCCTCATTTTCTTTCCCTTTTGGTTCTGTGCAGCAGCTCTGGGCCCCTCCAGGGTCTCCCACCAAAGAGGGCGCTGCAGCTCTGGGCCCGTCCAGGGTCTCCCACCAAAGAGGGTGCTGCAGCTCTGGACCCCTCCAGGGTCTCCCACCAAAGAGGGTGCTGCAGCTCTGGGCCCCTGCAGGGTCTCACACCAAAGAGTGTGTGTGTTTGTCCTACAGTGGCCCCCCCAGGCGCAATGTCTCCAGTTACTACTCCAATGTTTGTCTGTGTGTTAACAGACATGTTTAGCAGGGTTTCTCTGGTGAATGAGACCGGTTCCCCAAAACCAGCCGTGTTTACACGACTTGTGTTGAGCCACACTGGGGGGCCACACTGCTCATTTGTAACGGCTGCATCTATCCTGGCTAATTAGGTTTGACTCAGCACGATGGGAGATTGAGAAGGCAGGCGACACATGAGTAAAAACTGCTGATTGAGGCACAAAACCTGGCACAAAAGCTTCACAAAAATCCAGAGATTCTAATCAGCACGGCTTTTAGGTGAGCCGTACCAGAAAGACCAGGCTTAAAGAGCACAGTCAGCACACAGACCGACATGGGCCAACTAGCCTGTAGCTTCACATCCAAACACACTGCAGGACATAGGCCTACAAGTACTAGCTAGCTATCTCTCCTTCTGGCTAACATCCCTGTTGTGCTTATATAGGGGTTGTGTTTTATGATATGGCCAAGTTGATGAGAAGAAATATGAGTAAAACAGGATATAGGAGTTGACCTAAACATGTAAAAGGTCAGAGGTGAGAGTTCAAGCCTCCTACGCCTGACAAGAAGCAGGGGCAGCTCAGGACAAAGGAAGTGTTCTTTTCACATGTTTGGCTATTTGAAGTGAATATACGAACACCGTCTTTTAAAACAAATCCCTACTAGATGTGTGGTATTTCAACATCACCAGGGGAAAACCAAACACTGGACTTTGTTCATGAGGAGTGGTGTGCACACATGTGCATGAGAAGGCAAGTCATACTTCTGACAAGTTTGAGAACCTGGCCCGTGTTGATTTCAACTACAGTCTCTGTAGACTCGAGGCCAGCTTTGAAGCCCAACGGCCAGGGTTTGAGATCCAAGAATCTCCTTGGAGTTGGGAGAGCAGTCACGGCCAATCCTAGGGCCTAGCCTCAACAACAGACAATGGCTACCAGAGCTGCTCTGCTACAAACATACCACACTGTCCAGATAACTGCCTGAAGGAACACACACAACAACAACAACTGCTAACACTCAGACCCACGATCTCACACACAAAACAATTCCACATACCATAGAGCCGTAGCTATTTAATGAGTATATTTCCAGAGATTAGTCCACAACATGTTGCAATGGTGATAGGGCTGAAAACACAGACTGTGTCTGCAGGAGAGGTGGGGGGGGGGATACTGGACGCAATAGTGTATACACATGCTATTCTGAAGCCCAAAGCAAAGACTGGAAAATGTGGAAGAGAAAGCCGAGCTACTGAGAGACACAGAGCGAAGGGAGGAGAGTGAGAGGTCAGCCCCATTTGAGCTTAAGCAATATGGCTGGGGGGAGGGTAAAGTGAGTGGAGCTCTCAAAACAACTGGCTGGACTGTGTTGCTTCAGCCCGGGCTGCCACTGCGTGTCTGCAGCATGGCCCGTGGCTTGTGTGAACATGCAGGCCTATGTGGGGCACCAGTGCATTGTGGGATTACAGAGGAGACGGGTGGTCTAATGGTCGCCCGGGGGCATGCACAGCCATCCTTTATCGTGCCTCTTTTCTGCCCCCCCCCCCCCTATTCTGCACCCCAGAGCATCGGATTACAGGAAGCACCACCATTTTCACAATCTGGTCAGCTCTATTTATCTGGGAAATCTGGACAATGAGGCACCCCCCCCTTCTCTCAATGTGTCCCTGGGATACAGAGCACCTCTCCAGTCCTCTCTGGCTGCCCTATCAGAGAACACATCTGACGGAGCTGACAGCAGCCTGGGACTGGGACACTAGCTCCGACCTTTATGTCTGAATACTGAACATGCATCACAGAGCAGACACGGACACAGGGGGACAGGGAGAGTCTGCACTGTTCACCTACAGAGCAGCATACACACAGACAGCATTTCCCTCGGCTCCATTTTTTTGTAGGCAGGGCACCAAGCATCTCGGGGTAGCATTGTTATTCAGCACTTGTTTGTAGAGTGCATTTTTTAAAAATCTGTCCCAAAATACAAATATTACTAAATAGAATACAGGAATAATAGACCTACTGTTGTGAATTATTCTTGAAAGCAATATGTTAACCAAGTTACCCAAATAGCTGGAGTGTTGGGTACCAGGGAAGAATATTACATATTTCCAGTAGTCTCTAAACAGCAGGAGAGCTGTAAACCCAAACATAAGCTGAAAACAATGAGACTAAATGGCAATTCAGGTTTCAGTTATTTAGTTCAGTTGTGTTTATTCCGTCAACGATTCACTAGACCAAGAACACAACTAGCTCTGTTTCTCAAACGTCAAATTTCAAAGTGTAAGGTTAAGGTTGGCATTAACTTAGATTTAAGGTTAGGCATTAACTCCGAATGGTTACGGGTTAACTTCTTCCTCCTACCCCCTAATTTTTCGAACATTCTGTTAAAAATCGCGCCCTGCTACTCATGCCAGGAATATAGTATATGCATATGATTAGTATGTGTGGATAGAAAACTCAGACGTTTATAAAACTGGTTAAATCACGGCTGTGACTTTAACAGAACGTGCGTTTCATCGAAAAGTGCAGGAAAATCTGATCACTGAAAGTGGAAAAATATATCCATCCGCCGCTTCAACCCATTGTTATGGGCGAAAGACATTAAATAGGGCTGAGGTTGCAGTACCTACAGATTCTACACGATGTCAACAGTCTTGTCATTTGCCAATTCTTTGTTTCTTGGTCAAACGAACAAGAGACAGGCTTTTTCTTCAGGTCTCCGACCGGATATTTTGGTTGAGAAATACACGGACAGTATTTCAAGACGGACCCCTATAGAAAACACTTCGTCTCGTGATTAATTTGATCGCTTATTAACGTTTACTAATACCTAAAGTTGCATTACAAAAGTATGTCGAAGTGTTTTGTGAAAGTTTATCGTCGACTTTTTGAATTTTAAAAAATGACGTTACGTTATGAAATGATATTTTTTTCCATTTATCACACAGTCTTCATAGATCGATATCTAGGCTATATATGGACCGATTTAATCGAAAAAAGACCCAATAGTGATTATGGGACATCTAGGAGTGCCAACAAAGAAGATGGTCAAAGGTAATGAATGTTTTATATTTTATTTGTGCGGTTTGTGTAGCGCCGACTATGCTAATTATTTTGTTTACGTCCCCTGCGGGTCTTTTGGGGTGTTACATGCTATCAGATAATAGCTTTTCATGCTTTCGCAGAAAAGCATTTTAAAAATCTGACTTGTTGCCTGGATTCACAACGAGTGTAGCTTTAATTCAATACCCTGCATGTGTATTTTAATGAACGTTTGAGTTTTAACTAATACCATTAGCATTTAGCGTAGTGCATTTGCATTTCCAGAGCTCTAGATGGGACGCCTGCGTGCCAGGTAGGAGCAAAAGGTTAAGGTCTGGAATAGACTTTAAACAAAAATCTCAATAACTTTATTGCTGGATTCGAATTTGCTCACTTTGGATTCAGAGGCAGATGCTTAAATCCATCCGCCATACCAGTCCACAACGACCTAGCAAAACCTACTTGAAGGTAACAGTGCTCACGGCTGCCCCTAGTGGCCGGTTTACTTGTAATCTCCCGACGTCCTCAGACATGGATGGACGTCAAATACTGACTTGTATCACATGTGACCTGGCTGCAAAAACAAGGAGGAGTCCAAAGCAATTCAAAACATGATAAATAAGAAGTATAGCACGAGTGTGTGTGTGTGTGAGAGGAGTCAATTGTGTGTTGGCAGACTGCTATTCTAGAGGTCTTAATTTTAAAATATATATTTTGCACACAGCGCCGTTTTTTGGCTTCTATTTCTTTTTTTATGCGGTGGGACCGTGGCATGGAACCAGTTGACTTTAGGCTCACACCGAATGTGAATCTAGCATTTGGGCCCACGTGTGACAGACACATTTTTTCTCCACAGGATTATTCAGAAAGTATTTCACACCTCACCTTTTTCCACATTTTGTTGTGTTACAGCCGGAATTTAAAATGTATATTGTTTGGCACTGGCCTACACACAATACCCCATAACGTCAAAGTGGAATTGTTAGCAACATTTTTTACAAATTCATTTAATAGGTATTCAACGCCTTTGTTATGGCAAGTCTAAAGTTCAGGAGTAAAACATATCTTAACATATCACATAAGTTGCATGAAATAATAGTGTTTAACATGATTCTTGAATGACTACCTCATCTCTGTACCCCACACATACAGATAATTGTAAGGTCCCTCGGTCGAGAAGTGAATGTGAAACACAAATTCAACCAAATCAAAAATCCAAATTTAATTTGACACATTTATATCTTTAGCAGATGATGTTGCAGGTGTAGCGAAATGCTTGTGTTACTAGCTCCTGCAGTGTAGTAATATCTAACAAATAATATTCATCAACACAATCTAAAGTAAAGGAATTAAGAATATATAAATATTTGGGTGAGCAATGTCAGAGGGGCTTAGACTAAAATACAGTAGAATAGGACAGAATACAGTATTAAAATAGGATATAATGCAAAATATGTAAATATTGAAGTGACTATTGTTCCAATTATTAAAATAGCTAGTGATTTCAAGTCTATGTATAGGGCAGCAGCCTCTAATGTGCTAGTGATGGCTATTTAACAGTCGGATGGCCTTGAGATTGAAAAACAACTTCAGTCTCTCGGTCCCAGCTTTGAAGCATAAAGACCATGGCAAGTTTTTCAATGCAATGCAAAGAAGGGCACCTTAAAAATAATAAAAGCAGACATTGAATATCCCTTTGAGCATGGTGAAGTTATTAATTACACTTTGGATGGTGTATCAATACACTAAGTCACTACAAAGATACAGGCGTCCTTCCTAAATCAGTTGCCGTAAAGGAAGGAAACCGCTCAGGGATTTCACCATGAGGCCAATGGTGACTCGAAAACAGTTCGATTTTAATGGCTGTGATAGGAGAAAACTGAGGATGGACCATGAACATAGTTACTCCACAATATTAACCTAAATGACAGAGTTTGCAATAAGACACTAATGTAGAACTGCAAAACATGTGGCAAAGAAATTAACGTTATGCCCTGAAAACAAAGCATTGTTTGTGGCAAATCCAGCACACCACTTAGTACCACTCTTCATATTTTCAAGCATGGTGGTGACTGCATCATGTCATGAGTATGCTGGTCATCGGCAAGGGAGTTTAAGATATAAAATAATAAATTATGGAATAGAGCTATGCACAGACAAAATCGGAGAAAACCTAGTTCAGTCTGGTTTCCAACAGACACGGGGACCCTTTCAGCAGGACAATAACCTAAAACACAAGGCCAAATATACACTGGAGTTACTTACCAAGACAACATTGAATGTTCCTGTGTGGCCTAACTACAGTTTTGACTAATATCTATTGCAAGAATTGAAAATGGCTGTCTAGCAATGAACAACAACCAACATTAATGTTGATTATAATAATGTGGAAATATTCTACAGTCCAGGTGTGCAAAGCTCTTATAGACTTAGAAAAAGTCACAGCTGTAAGTCACTGCTAGAGGTGATAATAGGTATTGACTAAAGGTGTGAATACTTAGGTAAATGTGATGTGATATCTGTATATAATTTAAAATAAATTGAGCAAAAAAAAATAAAAATCTAAAAGCATGTTCACTTTGTCATTATTTGAACAAACAAAAATATTTAACTAGGCAAGTCAGTTACCCTCTCTAGCATAGGGGGCAGCATTCGGAATTTTGGATGAAAAGCATGCCCAAATTAAACGGCCTGCTACTTGGGCCCAGAATATATGATATGCATATAACTGGTAGATTTGGATATAAAACACTAACGTTTCCAAAACTGTTAAAATGGTGTCTGTGAGTATAACAGAACTGATTTAGCAGGCGAAAACCTAAGAAAAATCCATTCAGGAAGTAGTTTTTATTGGTTTTGAAGTTCTTTTCAATGCCATTACAGTATCCATTTACTTAGGACTCCATTTGCAGTTCCTATGCCTTCCTAGATGTCAACAGTCTTTAGAAATCATTTCAGGCTTGTATTCTTATTAATGAGTGAGTAAGACCAGTCTGAACGAGTGGACCCTAATGTGACGCAGAGTTTTCAGGCGCATGTGCATTTCTTGTTTACCTTTTATATTGACAACGTTATTGTCCGGTTGAAATATTATAGATCATTTAGGCTAAAAAAACAACCTGAGGATTGAATATAAACATCGTTTGACATGTTTCTATGAACTTTACGGGTACAATTTGGATTTTTGTCTGATTGTTTTGACTGAGTTTGAGCCTGTGGATTACTGAAGAAAACGCACTGACAAAACTGAGGATTTAGGATATAAAAAAACTTCAAACAAAAGGAACATTTATTGAGTAAATGAATGTCTTCTGATTGCCACCATATGAAGATCATCAAAGGTAAGGGATTCATTTTATCTCCATTTCTGAGTTTTGTAACGCTTCTGCTTGGCTGGTTACTGTTCTTAATAATTTGTCAACTGGGCTATGTTCTGGGCTAGGTAGGTTCTGGTCTAGGTACGCTTTCGCCGAAAAGCATTTTATAAAGATGACACTGTGGTTGGTTTAAGAAGAAGTTAATCTTTAAACCTATGTAAAATATGTTTTGTTTTCTGAATTTTTATAATGAGCATTTCTGTAATTGAATTTGGCGCTCTGCAACCTCACTGGATGTTGGCCAGATGGGACGCTAGCGTCCCACATACCCTAGAGGGGATAAGAACAAATTCTTATTTACAATGACGGCCTGCCCCGGACAAACCCAGACAACGCTGGGCCAATAGTACGCCACCCTATGGGACTCCCAATCATGGCAGGATGTGATTCAGCCTGGATTCAAACCAGGGTCTGTAGTGACGCCTCTTGCACTGAGATGCAGTACCTTAGACCACGCTGAAGCCCATCATGGGATAGTGTCTTTTTTTAAATCCATTCTGAATTCAGGCTGTAAAAAAATGTGGAATAAGTCAAGGGGTGTGAATAGTTTCTTCAGGTGCTGTACATGCAAATATTGGTGCCCACGTGGCTCGCAAATTACACTTAGAGGTGCTAAGTACTCTCGGCCAGCATGCTATTGGTGTGTCTGAGCCCTTACAGAACGCAGGGTGATAAGCAGGGTGCAAACCTTCTTATAAACTCAAAATACACACAAAATGTCTAAAGTGCCTAATGTAGTACCAAAGCATCTTCACCAAAATAACTGGTAAAACATGTAGCCTAAACTAATATTGCTAAATACTGTAAAAATTAACGTGAACGCATTTGCAAACGCATAGCCTCCATCTACCATCTTTGACGAGACACAGGCACTTACTATTGAGACAGGGGTCACGTTAGAGTTCAGAAATCAGCATTTTCAAAAAGCAGACCGTCTAAAAAGTGTTTAAAACCATTTCCACTTGCGTTTTATATTGAAAGTCAGTGTTTTTTTTTGCTGACCAGGGGCGTGCAACTATAGTTTTCTACAGAAAATACATTAGTGCAGCACATTCAGAAAACAGCTTCATTTTCATCAGATGCCAACAGAAGTGCAACGGTATTTGGCCAGCAGCCACACAAGTTAATGAGCATACAATGAAAAATCAAGGTCTTTTCTGCAAAAACTACGCATGGTCATCATATTTGTAAATGTTTATCAAAGAAAAAAATGCAGCCAGCTATATTTGTTAATGTTTCGTTTGAAGTTCATCTTGCATTTTACCAGAGAAAAGGAGGTTTCACTGAGAAAAGTACAGGAGAAAAAGTAGCTACACATCAGTCAGAGTGCTGTCTGCTGATAGAATGCCCCTTTGTGAATTCTCAGAGTGGAGAAGTGCAACTGAAGCACAAAACTTGTCTGATACCGAGCAGATATTACAATAAGAAGCACTTTAGATCTGCGTTTAGAAAACATGTTATTTTCCACCTTATCCAATATCTCACCCTGTCCGCCTCTCAAAGTCCCCACAATAACTTAAGGCTCTGAACAACAGCAGCAGCTCAATATGACAGACACCAGAGTCCAGCGGCAGCCTGATATATTTCAAGCAGCCGCAGCACGCTTATTTTAATATCTTACTGAGGCAAATTAGATTCAGCCATCCTATCAGTCCTCTACATTAGACAGGAACCTGACACTGCCACCTGAGGGGGAGTAGGGGGATGTGTGCTGCGTGTGAGAGAGACCTGCACACTGCCCTTCTTCAAAAACATCTACATTATTGATCAGGCTGGCTTCTGCAGGGACCACGTTAAACCTCAGCTCCAGCGCAGGCAGGCGAGGCTGCAGAGAAGCAGTCAGCCAGGCAAGCAGTCAGGGGGACTGAGAACAGAGCCAGGCAGGCAGCACCACAGGCCCTTTCACACTGCGAGAACACATCACCACAGGCACAAACCCATCTTGCTGTTTGCACTGATGTGCACATCCATGTACATGTTTTGTATTCTAAAGATTGCAGTGAAATGGGAAATTACCTCAAATTTACTGATTATTCTTGAACAATAACATATGGCCTATCAGCCTTTGATAGGTTCTTAGCAGAATAGAAAATGTTCAACAAGGTACTTGGCTACACAGTGAAATAGGGCTAGGTTTTAGTCCTGAACATGATAACAGAGCTTGACTACAGCAACAACAACAAAAAAGCTATTAGCATATGGAAAAGATAAGTTTGAGCCTTCAACTAGGCCCCCATAACAGGCATTCCTGCAAAATGAACATTGCACTTCGACCACAGTTCAAGCTATGGACCTCATTGATTTCTATACTGGAATCCAATTCAACACGATTTTGAGCCTCCCCAAAACAAGCGATTCCATTCAAATGCAAATATCCATCTGAAGGGATGGTCCACATAGAGAAGGCCTCTAACATGGCCAGGGTAGGTTAAGGATAGAGGGTCCATCTGTTAAGTACTATAGAAAGAATTGTAGTCCTACGACTCATGGTAAGGAAGATCGCTAGGTGGGACAACCACATCCTTTCTGCATTGTAACTAAGTCGCACTGGATTTAGTTAAGAACAAGTCAGTTAAGAACAAATTGTTATTTATAATGACGGCCTACCGGGGAACAGTGCCTTGTTCAGGGGCAGAACGGCAGATTTTTTACTTTGTCAACTCGGAGATTCGATCCAGCAACCTTTCAGTTACTGGCCCAAAGCTCTAACCACTAGGCTCCCTGCCAAGCCCAAGAGTGTCTGCTAAATGATTAGAATATAAACGTAAACAGGATGAGGAACAATTATGAAAGGAAGATAGGCAGAGTGATGCAACCAGAGTGAGGGGAAGATAATGGTAGAACATTTTTTTAAAGGATGAAATTGCTTAATTTCAAATGAAGGAAGAAAGCGAGGGAAGAGAGAGGGTTGAATTGAGAATCAGCACCACTCCTGACACAGTTACCAGTGCTTGTTTGTTCAGCACAGCCACCATCCAAACTGGCCTCACACACTCCATGGCAAAACACCCAACATTCTGCTGTTGTCAAGGTAACCGTTTCTCCATAAGGCGAAACCCACATTCCAAGGAATTCAAACACTCACTGGCCCGAATCTAAAACGTGTGCTTAAACGTATGTGCTTTCTCCTGGAGAGTTTCTGCTTCCTCTTTAAAGAAATAAGACAACCCTTTTCAGAATTCAAGAGGAAACGTGAGCATGATAAATGGAGTGAGTTTTGTGGACGAGGAGGACGATAGGAAATCAAACCTCACCCCGGGGGGGACAGACACATCCCTGGTCTCCTGTTGATACTGTGTTCTGAAATAACAGACAATAACACTGCCATTTCAAAATGGCCCCTATTTAAACCATAAAGACTTCCTAAATGTCAGGCAGGCAGCAGACATGCACACACATCTTCACTACCATGGCTGAGTGCTTGTTTGTGACTGACTAGCTCACAGACACAATGGCAGGGGTTGATGTGCCCCCCTAGCTGTCTACCACATACACATGCCCTAGTGCAACAGCAGAGGTGGATTGGGGGTCAGTCAGAGAACACACATTATCCCTCCCCATCTTCAGCTCACTAACCATCACATTTAAAAATTTAAAAAAGCGAGGCTTCAGAAATTTCACACAAAAATCTAAACCAACCATAGTCTTTCCTAATCTAAAACACAGCAGCGCATTTCACAGTACCAAATCCAACCCCATCTCATTCTACAGCCCATCATCGCCATCACCATGGTGATGTGTACATTGATATTACATCTACCCTCCTCTGCAGAAGCAAATCAGAGGCTGAATGCCAGGTTGTTAGAATGCCTGTGCAGATTTAGCCATGACATTTAAGACAAATTATTTTCAGATTTGACTGTATTATTCATTGGAGCGTAGCAGTGGAAAGGAAGTTAAACTACAAAGCGTACTTCTCCCATAAAATAATATTCCATGTCTTGACAGGATGTGTGGGTAGCTCTTTACATTAACAATTAAGGGGTTTTAATCCATTTGAACCCCAGGGAAGACAGTGAGAGGTCTATCAGAACAATTAACACTACTATTATTACCAATATTTCATCATTTGACATTGATATGCCCAGAGGAAACCAATAGGTAGAACACACCTGGCGAGAGAGGCTACATGTGTCAGAAAGCATTTTACAATGTGCATTGTCCTCCACCCATCTCCAGCCCTCATGTTGGAGCTGTGATGGCTGCACTGAAATAGTGAAGTAAACATCTGACTGAGTCACAGCAGAAATGAAGGTGGGAAGGGAACAGCAGTGTGTTTCTGTGGAGCAGCTCACTGCATACGCAGCCTCACGCACTTAAGATTCTGAGACGAACAGGGCTGCAGGAGCCTTGGCTGGTGCACTGACACAGTCTTTCAATGCAGAGAGAGAGATAGAGAAAGAGTGGCGAGTAAAAATGGAATAGAACACGGAGGAGATTTACGAGAGGATGAGCCCTGAAGGATAAAGATGTCAGCATGCTTCAAGTCGGCTGGAGCATAGCCGAACTGTGCTTGCATTCTCCCTTAAAAAGACCTTCAATTGAAAAACAAGAAAAAAAGCATCAATAGTCCCGTTTGTCCAGATTGAGACGCCGTAGCCAGTAAAACTTCTTGATCCAAATCAGTCAGGTTTCAAGACTAGTCATTCAACTGAGACTGCTCTTCTCTGTATCACGGAGGCGCTCCGCACCGCTAAAGCTAACTCTCTCTCCTCTGCTCTCATCCTTCTAGACCTATCGGCTGCCTTCGATACTGTGAACCATCAGATCCTCCTCTCCACCCTCTCCGAGTTGGGCATCTCCGGCGCGGCCCACGCTTGGATTGCGTCCTACCTGACAGGTCGCTCCTACCAGGTGGCGTGGCGAGAATCTGTCTCCTCAACACTGGTGTCCCCCAGGGCTCTGTTCTAGGCCCTCTCCTATTCTCGCTATACACCAAGTCACTTGGCTCTGTCATAACCTCACATGGTCTCTCCTATCATTGCTATGCAGACAACACACAATTAATCTTCTCCTTTCCCCCTTCTGATGACCAGGTGGCGAATCGCATCTCTGCATGTCTGGCAGACATATCAGTGTGGATGACGGATCACCACCTCAAGCTGAACTTCGGCAAGACGGAGCTGCTCTTCCTCCCGGGGAAGGACTGCCCGTTCCATGATCTCGCCATCACGGTTGACAACTCCATTGTGTCCTCCTCCCAGAGCGCTAAGAACCTTGGCGTGATCCTGGACAACACCCTGTCGTTCTCAACTAACATCAAGGCGGTGGCCCGTTCCTGTAGGTTCATGCTCTACAACATCCGCAGAGTACGACCCTGCCTCACACAGGAAGCGGCGCAGGTCCTAATCCAGGCACTTGTCATCTCCCGTCTGGATTACTGCAACTCGCTGTTGGCTGGGCACCCTGCCTGTGCCATTAAACCCCTACAACTCATCCAGAACGCCGCAGCCCGTCTAGTGTTTAACCTTCCCAAGTTCTCTCACGTCACCCCGCTCCTCCGCTCTCTCCACTGGCTTCCAGTTGAAGCTCGCATCCGCTACAAGACCATGGTGCTTGCCTACGGAGCTGTGAGGGGAACGGCACCTCAGTACCTCCAGGCTCTGATCAGGCCCTACACCCAAATAAGGGCACTGCGTTCATCCACCTCTGGCCTGCTCGCCTCCCTACCACTGAGGAAGTACAGATCCCGCTCAGCCCAGTCAAAACTGTTCGCTGCTCTGGCTCCCCAATGGTGGAACAAACTCCCTCACGACGCCAGGACAGCGGAGTCAATCACCACCTTCCGGAGACACCTGAAACCCCACCTCTTTAAGGAATACTTAGGATAGGATAAAGTAATCCTTCTCACCCCCCCCTTAAAATATTTAGATGCACTATTGTAAAGTGGCTGTTCCACAGGATGTCATAAGGTGAATGCACCAATTTGTAAGTCGCTCTGGATAAGAGCGTCTGCTAAATGACTTAAATGTAATGTAAATGTAAATAATTCTGACTATTTTGAGGAATTAATCTAACATAACTCGGTCATTAATTGAAGTTTTTGCCAAGGAGATCTTAGTGGCGCAACTTTTCATCTGACTAGGATGTTTGGTGCAGTATTTCTCAACATTTGCATGAGGACGAGTTGTCTCTCGTTGAATGACAACACGCACTTCGTTAAAGACTCCCTACAGACTTTGGTTTCCCTCGAGAGAAGAATGTGTGCACAAACATCCGAAAACCTTATCGAAGTCCAAAACAAACAAAAACATAAGAATGTCATCGTAATATACAGTTGAAGTCAGAAGTTTACATAAACTAGTTTTAATGACTCCAACCTAAGTGTTTCAAACACTCCACAAATTTCTTGTTAATAAACTATAGTTTTGGCAAGTCTGGTTCATCCTTGGGAGCAATTTCCAAATGCCTGAAGGTACCACGTTCATCTGTACAAACAATAGTATGCAAGTATAAACACCATGGGACCAGGCAGCCATCATACCGCTCAGAAAGGAGATGCACTCTGTCTCCTAGAGATGAACATACCTTGGTGTGAAAAGTGCAAATCAATCCCAGAACAACAGCAAAGGACCCTGTGAAGATGCTGGAGGAAACAGGTACAAAAGTATCTATATCCACAGTAAAACGAGTCCTATATGGACATAACCTGAAAGACCGCTCAGCAAGGAAGAAGCCACTACTCCAAAACCGCCATAAAAAGCCAGACTACGGTTTGCAACTACACATAGGGACAAAGATTACACTTTTTGGAGAAATGTCCTCTGGTCTGATGAAACAAAAATAGAACTTGTTTGGCCATAATGACCACCGTTATGTTTGGAGGAAAAAGGGGGAGGCTTGCAAGCCGAAGAACACCATCCCAACCGTGAAGCATGGGGATGGCAGCATCATGTTGTGGGAGTGTTTTGCTGCAGGAGGGACTGGTGCAATTCACAAAATAGATGCATCATGAGGGTGGAACAATTTATGGATATATTGATGCAACATCTCAAGACATCAGTCAGGAAGTTAAAGCTTGGTCGCAAATGGGTCTTCCAAATGGACAATGACCCCAAGCATACTTCCAAAGTTGTGGCAAAATGGCTTAAACTCTTGCTCCTACCTGGCACGCAGGCATCCCATCTAGAGCTCTGGAAATGCAAATGCACTACGCTAAATGCTAATAGTATTAGTTAAAACTCAAACGTTCATTAAAATACTCATGCAGGGTATTGAATTAAAGCTACACTCGTTGTGAATCCAGGCAACAAGTCAGAATTTTAAAATGCTTTTCGGCGAAAGCATGAGAAGCTATTATCTGATAGCATGTAACACCCCAAAAGACCCACAGGGGACGTAAACAAAATAATTAGCATATTCGGTGCTACACAAACCACACAATAAAATATAAAACATTCATTACCTTTGACCATCTTCTTTGTTGGCACTCCTAGATGTCCCATAATCACTATTGGGTCTTTTTTCGATTAAATCGGTCCATATATAGCCTAGATATCGATCTATGAAGACTGTGTGATAAACGGAAAAAAATAGCGTTTCATAACGTAACATTTTTTTAAATTCAAAAAGTCGACGATAAACTTTCACAAAACACTTCGAAATACTTTTGTAATGTAACTTTAGGGATTAGTACACGTTAATAAGCGATAAAATTCATCAGGAGGCGATGTAAATTCTATAGGTGTCCGTCTCGAAAAAATGTCTGGAGAGAGCTCGACCAAAACATCCGGTCGGAGACCGGAGGGAATCGGTTCCCTTGATTCGGTTTGACCAAGAATCAAAGCCGAATCAAATGACAAGACTCTAGACATCGTGTGGAAGCTGTAGGCACTGCAACCTCTGCCTCATTTAATTCGGTTCACTGAACAATTCCTGGAAGTAGCGCAAGGATATTTATTTCCATTTTCAGTGATCAGATTTTCCTGCACTTTTCGATGAAACGCACATTCTGTTATAGTCACAGCCGTGATTTAACCAGTTTTATAAACGTCTGAGTGTTTTCTATCCACACATACTAATCATATGCATATACTATATTCCTGGCCTGAGTAGCAGGGCGCTGAAATGTTGCGCGATCAAAGCCCTGACCTCAATCCTATAGAAGATGTGTGGGCAGAACTGAAAAAGCATGTGCGAGCAAAGAGGCCTACAAACCTGACTCAGTTACACCAGCTCAGTCAGGAGGAATGGGCAAAAAAGCCTGTCCGAAGCTTTTGACCAAAGTTAAATAATTTAAAAGGCAATGCTACCAAATACTAATTGAGTGTATGTAAACGTCTGACCCACTGGGAATGTGATGAAAGAAAGAAATCATTCTCTCAACTATTATTCTGACATTTCACATTCTTAAAATAAAGTGGTGATCCTAACTGACCTGAAACAGGGATTAAGATTAAGATTAAAATGTCATGAATTGTGAAAAACTGAGTTTAAAATGTATTTGGCTAAGGTGTATGTAAACTTCTAACTTCAACTGTATGCAAACTCTTCTTCTTCTTCTTCAGCCTTAAGAGTGACATTAAGATGAGAAAGGAAAGTGACGTGAGGGAAACTGTGACAAGCTTCTCAGAAACCCATAAAATGGCCTCAGTATGATAGGTTATAATAGCAGCAATCAAAGACTCCCCTCACCCAAGTATACAGGCACTGGGGTGGCCAATTACCCTAAAAAGACACCAAAGTATTTTTTTTAAAGGAAAAAAAGATTAGTCCTCCAATTCAAAGATTTAATTTTCTCACTGATGTAAGATCTGCTGCTAGAGAGCCGACCTGACCGCTTCAAGGACCATTTTGTTTGCCATTTCCTGTTCCCATGGCAGCAGAGAGGTTTCGATGATGGTCGAGTGAATCTGAAGATGGGAGGGAGGTGCAGGCAACAGCACATGGCACATCATCCCCATACAGCCACCCTAAATAAATCCTGCATGAGGACTGCCCATAGTCATCCACCCACTCACCAGCTCGCTCTCAGCCAGGCAGCCAGACACAACCAATTCATCTAATCTGCTGCGACACCAGCCTACTTACAGGGCATGGACATAAGTCATTGGTTTCTGCACCACAGGTATTATGGTTGTTTAACCACAGTCAACACTTCTCCCTCATCAAGGCAGTATGGGTCGTGTGCTAATGTGCTCTGAAGGGGATTTCCATTCCCATAGCTTTGAGAGGCACGCCGTCTCTGGCTGGGGTCTCACTGTAATGGGAGCTGACCACCATGGCTATTGGCTAGCTGTGGGTGTCAGGTGTTTGTGTGGGGGACGGGGGAGGCATTTCAGAGGATCTCAGTCCTCTGTTGGGCCTCTGTGTCACTTCCAATCCTCTCCCATCAGCCAGGAGCCAAACTACCAGCCACCAACCCCCCCACCCTCCCCTCTCACAGACGCGGTCCCTGTGATTTCTCCTCATCGGAAACCTGTCTGCCCAGGAGAAGTGGATATGCATGAATAAAGGCTGGGCAGAAATTACTGCCAAATCCAGAGGGGATGGGGAACATTTGTGTGGCAGTATGCATGTACTTGCTTGTGTGTATGTGCAAGTCTGTGTGTGTGGTCACTACTGAAGGGTCTATTCAGTTCTGCTTCCCAAGTACCACCTGGAAGATGAAGCATTGAAAACATCAGATTGCAGCTACAGCCAACCACACAGCTGGGCTGTGTTCCTGTATGCAACCAGCCTTAACAGGCTTCTAACAGGCAGAGGCCACGCTTAAGGCCGTGGTGGTCAGTCTCACTTCCCCACTTGAGCACTGGTGGTGCAGATGCATCAACTTCCTGTTCTCACAGGCAGGGCTGTCATGCAGCACTGTCCAAACACCACAGCTAGGCTTGATAGGCTGTCAGTAGAGAACGCAATAACCCTTCTTAACAACCCTCTCCAATATCATCCTGTGCTCATACCGCCTCACTCTCTTAAGTGCACACACACATTCAGATTAATACACGTTCACGCTTGAATCGTATGTCAACATACTGTTCCTTTTTTATTCGAGGGAAATCAATTGTGACATGCCGAAAAGACAGGAGAACAACATGTCAACTGCCGAAAAAAAGAAAAAAAACACTTTAGCCAAAATAAAATAGTCTGTTGCAGTGGTCTTTTTAAGTGGTAAGAATCAGTATTACACGGCGGTGTCAAATGAAAAGCGAAGAGCTCACAGCAGGTAGCAGGTTGAGGCCTGAAGAGTAATAGGCCATTTCTTCACAATCTAAGTCCATATGTCATCAGCAGCACCATGGCCCCTTCTTCTAAACCTTCCACTGCCAGGAAACACACACACTACATGGCTGCAGCATCCCAACGAGCACAGATGAATCTGAGGTTGCTAAAGAAATGCTTCAAAGTGCACCCTACAGAGGCTTTGATCACCCAGAGACTGGTGTCTCTCCACCTCACATTCGAGGTGACGCATACCTGGCATTCTCTCACTGAAGGAGAAGTGAACTTCCACAGCCTTTCACTCATTATAGAGCATTTACATGGTGCAGAGGCACTGTAGGAAACCTATGACTTGGCAAACCAAGCATCGCAGAAACAGTGGGGAGGGAAAATGCTAGTACAGCATAGCCCCTCCCCCAAACACGCTAGTGTGTGTGTGTGTCACAGGGATTTACTCAATGAAGGAAACGAGGCAAACAGTTAGCTCCAACGCCCTTCACTTCCGGTGAACAGTGCTTCCTGAAGAACTTGAGCTATGCATAGGTAGAGTGCCCTTCCAACTGTGTGAGGGAGTATAGCAGCACCTTAAGCAGAGACACTAACTAGCTAGACCATCCTGAGCAGAAAATGTGTTTGTAGTGATATGACTCCAAGTATCGATTTGTGAAGTTGAAAAAGCGGGGTGGTTTTTGGGCTAGGTAGCTTTAGTCGGCTGTACCTGCATTAAAAGTGCAGTATTTCACCCTATAGCTTATTCTCAATCTTTAAAAAAAAGAAACAGCCAACATGTCTTCAGCATTTATTTCCATGACTGATCAAAACTCATTTTCTCATTCTCTCTCGTGTCTATGCAGCAGACATACACTATTGGTCAAAAGTTGTAGAACACCTACCTACTCATTCAAGGGTTTGTCTTTATTTTAAAATGTTTTACATTGTAAAATAATAATGAAGACATCAAAACTATGAAATAACATATAGTAACCAAAAAAGTGTGAAACAAATCTAAATGTATTTTATATTTGAGATTCTTCAAAGTAGCCACCCTTAGCCTTGACAGCTTTGCACACTCTTGGCATTCTCTCAAGCAGCTTCATGAGGTAGTCACCTGAAATGCATTTCAATTAACAAGTGTACCTTCTTAAAAAGTTAATTTGTGGAATTTCTTTCCTTCTTAATGCATTTGAGACAATCAGTTGTGTTGTGACAAGGTAGGGGGATAAACAGAAGATAGTCCTATTTGGTAGTTCATTAGAGTTATCAGCCTCAGAAATTGCAGCCCAAATAAATGCTTCAGAGTTCAAGTAACAGACAACAACATCAACTGTTCAGAGGAGACTGCGTGAAAAATTAGGCCTTTGTGGTCGAATTGCTACAAAGAAACCACTAAAGGACACCAATAAGAAGAGACTTTCTTGGGACAAGAAACATGAAAAATGGACATTAGACCAGTGGAAATGTGTCCTTTGGGCGATTTTTGGTTCCAACCGCCGTGTCTTTATGAGACGCGGTGTTGGTGAACGGACGATCTCCGCATGTGTATTTCCCACCGCAAAACATGGAGGGGGTGTTATTGTGTGGGGGTGCTTTGCTGGTGACCCTGTTTGTAATTTATTTAGAATTCAAGGCACACTTAACCAGCATGGCTACCACAGCATTCTGCTGCAATAACCCACCCCATCTGATTTTGGCTTTGTGGGACTATCATTTGTTTTCAACAGGACAATGACCCAACACACCTCCAGGCTGTGTAAGGGCTATTTAACCAAGAAGGAGAGTGATGGAGTGCTGCATCAGATGACCTGGCCTCCACAACCCTCCAACCAATTTGAGATGGTTTGGGCTGAATCTGACAACAGAGTGAAGGAAGAGCAGTATTCAAGTGCTCAGCATATGTGGAACTTCAAGACTGTTAGAAAAACATTCCAGGTTAAGCTGGTTGAGAGAATGCAAAGAGTGTGCAAATCTGACATCAAGGCAAAGGGTGGCTATATGAAGAATCTCTAATATAAAATATATGTTGATTTGTTCAACACTTTTTGGGTTACGACATGATTCCATAGTTTTGATGTCTTCACTATTAGTCCACAATGTAGAAAACAATAAAAAGAAAAACCCTTGAATGAGGTGTTCAAATTGCAATAAAAATCCCAGAATCAAAATACATATAGAATCATTAGAATTGCAATATCTTATTGTGAGGTCCCGGGCAATTCCCGGCCCTCGTTGTTTGTATGTGTGGCTCGGGAGGGTGTATGTTTAGCTAGCATGACTGTGCATGACATGGCCACACCTGTCTGACCTGGGCCTAGCCAGGAATGCAGATAAGCATGACTGACTAACAGTAGAGAGGGGGGGAGCAGCAGGCCTCGACCCTGTGAAGTTCTCAGTGGGTGGCTGGTCTGCGCTCTTACTGCACTTTCAAGTGCTCCAAAAAAATAACCCTGTTACACACAATTGAATAATGAATTATGTGAAACATTCATAATAGAATAGCCTTAAATAGAACCCAATAGCCTTAAAAAAAGATTTCAATGTGAGCCCTGCAACTGGAATGGTTCTCTAAAAGTGTACCGAAAGTGCCACCTGAAATTTCCGGTTTTCAATTTCACACCATCGGAGTATCCAAGATTTACAAAATCTCCTGTGGTACGTTCAAAACAGGACATCATTCCAAGAAATTAGCATGGAATTTCAAACCTAAGGCAGAGTACAGCATGTTAGGCATTCTAAATGAAAATAACACCTGTGCCATAATTGTAAGTGAAAAATAGCATTATAAACAATCCCTTGCATACATAATTAGCAAGTAATAAATTGTTTGGTCCTACATACTCCAGCAAGATAAGGCTGGCGTGTTTCTATAAAAAAGCAACACTACCGAGTGAAGTCTGATACATGTAGGACAAATAATGAAAGTTGGCCTACATTTGGCAGTAGGAGCATTAGTGTCCAAACACACACATGACTAACATTCTTAAGTTTAAGTTTGGAACCACCAAGATGCCTCCAAGAGCTGACCGGCTGGCCAAACGGACCAATCGGAGGAGAAGGGTCTTGGTCAGGGAGGTGGCAAAGAACCCAATGGTCACTCTATGGCGATGGGAGAAGCTTGCTGAAGGACAACCATCTCTGCAGTACTCCAACAAATTTGGCCTTTATGGTAGAGTGGCCAAACGGAAGCCACTCCTCAGTAAATAGGCACGACAGCCCACTAGGAGTTTGCCAAGAGGGACCTAAAGGATTCTCAGACCATGAGAAACAAGGTTCTCTGGTCTGATGAAACCAAGATTGACCTCTTTACCCTAAATGCCAAGCGTCAAATCTGGAGGAAACCAGGCACGCTCATCATCTGGCCAATATCATCCCTGATCCCACATGCTCCAAGAGGGCCACCATTGTTCCTGTTCCCAAGAAAGCTAAGGTAACTGAGCTAAAGGACTACCGCCCTGTAGAACTCACTTCCGTCATCATGAAGTGCTTTGACAGACTAGTCAAGGACCATATCACCTCCACCCTACCTGACACCCTAGACCCACTCCCAATTTGCTTACCACCCAAATAGGTCCACAGACGATGCAATCTCAACCACACTGCACACTGCCCTAACCCATCTGGACAAGAGTAATACCTATGCGAGAATGCTGTTCATCGACTACAGCTCAGCATTTAACACTATAGTACCCTCCAAACTCGTCATCAAGCTTGAGACCCTGGGTCACGACCCCACCCTGTGCAACTGGGTACTGGACTTCCTGAGGGGCCGCCCCCAGGTGGTGAGGGTAGGTAAAAACATCTCCACCCCGCTGATCCTCAACACTGGGGCCCCACAAGGGTGCGTTCTGAGCCCTCTCCTGTACTCCCTGTTCACCCACGACTGCGTGGCCATGCACGCCTCCAACTCAATCATCAAGTTTGCGGACAACACTACAGTGGTAGGCTTGATTACCAACAACGACGAGACGGCCTACAGGGAGGAGGTGAGGGCCCTTGGAGTGTGGTGTCAGGAAAATAACCTCACACTCAACGTCAACAAAACTAAGGAGATGACTGTGGACTTCAGGAAACAGCAGAGGGAACACCCCCCTATCCACATTGATGGAACAGTAGTGGAGAGGGTAGTAAGTTTTAAGTTCCTCGGCATACACATCACAGACAAACAGAATTGGTCCACCCACACAGACAGCATCGTGAAGAAGGCGCAGCAGCGCCTCTTCAACCTCAGGAGGCTGAAGAAATTCGGCTTGTCACCAAAAGCACTCACAAACTTCTACAGATGCACAATCGAGAGCATCCTGTCGGGCTGTATCACAGCCTGGTACAGCAACTGTTCCGCCCACAAACGTAAGGCTCTACAGAGGGTAGTGAGGTCTGCACAACGCATCACCCGGGGCAAACTACATGCCCTCCAGGACACCTATACCACCCGATGTCACAGGAAGGCCATAAAGATCATCAAGGACAACAACCACCCGAGCGAGCCACTGCCTGTTCACCCCGCTATCATCCAGAAGGCGAGGTCAGTACAGGTGCATCAAAGCAGGGACCGAGAGACTGAAAAACAGCTTCTATCTCAAGGCCATCAGACTGCTAAACAGCCTTTACTAACATTGAGTGGCTGCTGCTAACACACCGACTCAACTCCAGCCACTTTAATAATGGGAATTGATGGAAATTGATGTAAAATATATCACTAGCCACTTTAAACAATGCTACTTAATATAATGTTTACATACCCTACATTACTCATCTCATATGTATATGTATATACTGTACTCGATACCATCTACTGCATCTTGCCTATGCCGTTCTGTACCATCATTCATTCATATATATTTATGTACATATTCTTTATCCCTTTACACTTGTGTGTATAAGGTAGTAGTTTTGGAATTGTTAGGTTAGATTACTCGTTGGTTATTACTGCATTGTCGGAACTAGAAGCACAGGCATTTCGCTACACTCGCATTAACATCTGCTAACCATGTGTATGTGACACATTTGATTTTATTTTTTTGATTACAGTGAAGCATGGTGGTGGCAAGCTTCAGGCTGAGGGGACGTTTTTCAATGGCAGGTACTGGGAGACGAGTCAGGATTGAGGCAAAGATGAACAGAGCAAAGATGAACAGAGCAAAGTACAGCGATCCTTGATGAAAACCTCCTCCAGAGCGCTCAGGACATCAGACTGGTGCGAATGTTCAACTTCCAGGACCACGACCCTAAGCACGCACAAGACAATGCCAAAGCCCGGACATCTCTGGAGTGACCTTTTAATAGTTTTGCAGCGACGCTCCCCATCCAACATGACAGAGCTTGAGAGGATCTGCAGAGAAGACATGGGAGAAACTCACCAAATACAAGTGTGCCAAGCTTGTAATGTCACACCTAAAAAGACTTTAGGCTGTAATCACTGCAAAGGTTGCTTCAACAAAGTACTGAGTAAAGGGTTAGAAAGCTGTCGTCAAGGCAAGTGTGTTATGCTTTTAATTTGAATATATATGCAAAAATTTCTACAAACCTGTTTTTGCTTTGTCATTATGGGGTATTGTTGGTGTAGATTGATGAGGAAACCATTTTTTAAATCAATTTTAGAATAAGGCTGTAATGTAAGAAAATCTGGAAAAGGTCAAGGGGTCTGAATTCTTTCCAAAGGCACTGTATGAGAAACTTTAGGAAAAACAGGTGTATCAACCAGCACCTCAGTCAGCAGGTGTTGACTATCTATAGACTCAAACACCACTAACAGGTTTGAAGGGCAGTTGGCTTGGCTGCAAGAGGAAACAGTATTTGGGTGCAAAACAAACTGAAGCATGCTTTAACCTTAGTAGGAAATATGCAAGCCAATCTCAACAGTCAGGTGAAAGTGCTCACAGGGCAAGTAGGACAAACATAAACCTGTCCAAACAAACAGCTCCGCACATGTAGAAAAACACCAATCCAACACAAGTCACAGGCAAACCCACCCCCCACCAGACAGAGCCTCTAAAATCACTGTTACACTACACAAAAGGAGCTCAAAGCAATCCTGAAAAGCTAGCTATATCAACCTAGTCATATGACACACTGGCCTCGTTTGTCTGAAACACAGTTGTCTATCAAACCCTAAACGAATAACAGAAAGTTCCTGTGTGCAGGCTTAGGTTTAACATCCAAGATCACAGTGTGACACCCATTAGAACTGGCAACGGGAAGGACTGAATGCAATGCATAATAACAACCAGAATATAGGCTAGTGGAAATAAACCAGAAGATATGGTGGAAACAATGTGATGAAAGAATCATAACAAATGTGTGGTTAAAGTACATTGGCAATGTACAAAGCAAACAAAAACTTCAGCTGCAGGGTAGCCTAATGGTTAGAGAGTTGGACTAGGAACCGGAAGGTTGCAAGTTCAAACCCCCAAGCGGACAAGGTACAAATCTGTCGTTCTGCCCCTGAACAGGCAGTTAACCCACTGTTCCTAGGCCGTCATTGAAAATAAGAATTTGTTCTTAACTGACTTGCCTGGTTAAATAAAGGTAAAATGTAAAATTTTTAATTACATAAAGAGATTGACCAACAAGCAAACTCCACAAATCAAAGCTTGGTTGTATATTTTTTTGTTTGTTATGTCGGAGTGGTGAAAATGTTCATGGTGGTCAAAGGAGGGTGCTTACGGCCTTTGTGTGATGTATATGGCACCACGGCTGGTAAAAACAAAGTGTCATAGACCTCTTTGGTCTTTGGTTAGGTATGCTTTTCTGTCACGCACTGCACCACCCTCCCCCTTCCTGTCGCTGCATTTCAATGTAAATGGACCGATTGAATGGCTGCAGCTGCCCCATCAAAAGGACAGCAGAGCTGAAGGCCCCAGTGATTGAGATTCAGCCAGGCCACACTCCCCCACTCACCCCATCACCACAAGGACAGGGGAGATACGAGCCCACAACCCACAGGAAACTCAACTGGCTACTGCTCTAATTCTCTGGCACAACTCTAGCCAGTAGCTTAAAACCATTTCTAAAATGGCAGTCCTCCTCCCAAGCATGTTTTTTTGTGATCGAGAGGCATTTCAAACGCTGGATAAAACCCTGCTCACTTAGAACTTGAGCAGCTGAGAGGGAGAGGGAAAAAAAGAGAGTATGAAACATTTAGGAGTGAGGAGGAATGATTGAGGCAAGGCAAGTGTTTCCATGTGAGCCGAGCTTGGTCTCTCTCCACCCAGACAGGACAGAGCAGCAGAGGACACGTCAGTGCTCTCCTCTTTCAGGGGCTCACAGGCAGTGTCTGAAGAATTGGCCGGCTAGGCCAACTACCAAAGGACATTCTCAGTGCCACGTATGGATAATACATCACGCAGTGCTCAGCACATCCGATCAAAACACCAACTGTTGTCTTCAGCTTTACACCCCCCCCGCGATCTTTCCCAGCTCACATCTGCCCACGTTAGCAAAGCTGAAGCCTCCCCCACACTCGACACAGTAACAGCTCTCTCACACGCAAACAACTTATTGAACATAAAGTGCTGGACCTTTTGGGAGGAAATACACAAAAGTACAACACTATCCATCTGTAAACAAGGAAGCAAAAGCCCATCATTGAAGTGTTTGCTTCATGACAATGTTTGGGAAATAACACTGCGTGCTTCTCAATTGGAGGTTGACCGATTATGATTTTTCAACACCGATACTGATTATTGGAGGTCCAAAAAAAGCCGATAGCGATTAAAGCGACAGATTTTTTAAAACATTTAACAATTACAACAATACGGAATGAACACTTATTTTAACTTAATATAATACATCAATAAAATCAAGTTAGCCTCAAATAAATAATGAAACATATTCAATTTGGTTTAAATAATGCAAAAACAAAGTGTTGGAGAAGAAAGTAATATGTGCCAATGTGCCATGTAAAAAAAGCTAACGTTTAAGTTCCTTGCTCAGAACACGAGAACATATGAAAGCTGGTGGTTCCTTTTAACATGAGACTTCAATATTCCAAGGTAAGAGGTTTTAGGTTGTAGTTAATATAGTATTTATAGGACTATTTCTCTCTAGACCATTTGTATTTCATATACCTTTGACTATTGGATGTTCTTATAGGCACTATAGTATTGACAGTGTAACAGTATAGCTTCCGTACCTCTCCTCGCCCCTACCTGGGCTCGACCCAGGAAAACATCGACAACAACCACACCCGAAGCAGTGTTACCCATCGCTCCACAAAAGCCTTGCAGCGTAAGGGGAATAACTACTTCAAATCTAAAAGCGAGTGACTTTTGAAACGGTATTAGCACAAACCCAGCTAACTAGCTAGCCATTTCACATTGGTTAAACCAGCCATTAGGCTGATAGGCTTGAAGTCATAAACAGCGCTGTGCTTGCGAAGAGCTGCTGGCAAAACACACAAAAGTGCTGTTTGAATGAATGATTACAGGCCTGTTGCTGCTCAGTCAGACTGCTCTATCAAATCAGACTTAATTATAACATAATAACAGACAGAAATACGAGCCTTTGGTCATTAATATGGTCGAATCCGGAAACTATCATTTCGAAAACAAAACGTTCATTATTTCAGTGAAATACGGAACCGTTCGGTATTTTATTTAACGGGTGGCATCCCTAAGTCTAAATAACCTTCTTACATTGCACAACCTTCAATGTTATGTCATATTTGCGTACAATTCTGGCAAATTAGTTCACAATGAGACAGGCAGCCCAAACTTTTGCATATTCCCGTGACTCTACATGCAATAAACGCAAGAGAAATGACACAATTTCACCTGGTTAATATTGCCTGCTAAACTGGATTAGTAGTTATAACTAGTGATTACGATTGTTTTTATAAGATAAGTTTAATGCTAGCTAGCATTTTACCTTGGCTTCTACTGCATTCGTGTAACAGGCAGGCTCCTCGTGGATTGCAATGGTTAGAGCGTTGGACTAGTTAACTGTACGATTGCAAGATTGGTTTCCCTGAGCTGACAAGGTGAAAATATGTCGTTCTGCCCCTGAACATGGCAGTTAACCCACCATTCCTAGGCCGTCATTGAAAATAAGAATGTGTTCTTAACTGACTTGCCGAGTTAAATAAATAAAGGTAAAAAAATAAAAAATACTAATTTAAATTGGAGCCCAAAAATACAGATTTCCGATTGTTATGAAAACTTGAAATCGGCCCTCATTAAATTGGCCATTCCGATTAATCGGTCGACCTCTACTCTCAATAACAACATGTTCCACTCCAAGTGTGCCCTTATCAAAAGATCAAAAACAAAACTGTTCAGTTTTTTTTTTTTAATGTAGCAAAGTGGAAGATGTGAGTAAAACCTGTGACAGGAGAGGATGCATCAGACACAGAACTATCCAAACTCCAAATGAGGCTTCCCTGTCCGTGGAGCAGAGCAGGGAGAATGGGACACAGCCATGATGTTATCTTTTGCACACGCGCGTGTGTGTGTGTGTGTGTGTGTGGGGGGGGGGGAAGCAATTTCAAAAGGGGGTTAAATGGCATTTGACAGTCCAGAGAGATTGCGCTAGTTGGGCGAAGGCTGGAAAAGATTTACACTGCAAAGAAAAAAAGTGAACACAAGAGAAGCAGGAGTAGACATCCTTGTTTACTGAAAGACCAACACTCAGCACTAGGGGAGAGTTTGGTAGGAAGGAACCAGACCATGTGAGGACTTTAAGCTGTATTCTCCCTGTGCCTACACACGATGGATTTTTCTTTCCCCAGTTCAACTAGAAAAAGTAGTTTACCTCAACAACACGCACCATACTGCTGCTTATGTCAGGCACTGTGATTACGGTGGACCCAGAATGTTGCATCAACAAAATGCAAAAGCGAATGCTAGCCACATTCTATGGACACAGAAGCTTCTGGAACATTGCTGGCCAATGTGGAACACTGGCTATACCCTAATGCTGTCCACAGTACTGGTGGGGCCAACTAAACGACTGGGATTCTCATCAGCTCATACCACAAAACGTTCCTTCCCACATTCAAACATGTGGCCTGCAACCAGAGTAAACATTTTTTTTTTTAAACATTATGATTCAAGATCCAACACCTTGTCAGAGCTATGACTCAATCCAATGGAAACGGTTGCCTGGGTATAAACATTGTTAATCTTTAGGTGAGCAGTGTAAGCCTTGCGTGACATAACAAGTGTGGGGGCAATGCAGCTACTGCACACTGACCTCAGGGCAAAAGCGTAGAGAGAGGATGTGGTGGGACGAACGACAGACAGTCACAGTACTGATGTTATGCTGTGTCTTTCCTGCACTGCAGGTTTAGATAGTCGCACAGAACAGCGTAAACATAGTAGAGGGCTGCAAGATGGAGGATGTACAGACTTGCGGAAGCACTGCCACTCTCCTCTACACAAGACATAACATGTCAAACTGAGCAAGGCCGACCAATCCAGACTGCCAGAGAGGTATTGTGAAGGGACATGCAACATTCCCCACTGGGATTTATATTTCTGCCCTGTTATTAGCCTGCCTGACAGTGCTGAAGGTGTCACATTACACACTGTGTAGGCAGGAGAGGGCACAGAGGGACCATGTCAAATAGTGGCACTGCCATGACCACAAATAGGTTAAAACTCAGGAGACTTGGGCCAGGACACAACAGGAACCACAGTCTCTGGACCTGAGTAAAAGACGCTCACTTAGGCAGCTGAAGACAAGGCACACCGGATGGCACAGATTGGCTCCCTTGAACAGGAAATCCCAGCTCCCAACACAGCTCCTGACCTCACTGACCCAGGCAGGACACAATTTCCTGTCTCAGGCTTACACACTACAACAGGACACTGTGGTGGAAATCTCCATCTAGGCTATAAAGTTCTCCAAAACCTCACCCTAAAGCTGAAACTAACATTGGGAGTGTACCAAGCGTATACATCGCGTAATGTGTGTTGTACCAGGGTACTAGGGCTACTTATTGATTTAATACATCCAACAGAGCCAAGTTGTATTTACATCAAAAATGAAGAGAGAAGAAGTTGCAAAATAACTACAGAAACTAAGAGACATGAAATTGCTGCTTCCAGCGTCTTGACTAAGGTGGTGGGGGATTACATGCATTGCTGCATCTGCAATGAATTTCAACGTGAACGCCCAACAAGCTGAAGAGCTCAGTATCTCTGAAAGAAAATACAGCCAGCAGCTCCACTGCAGTGTTTTCAACAGAACTGATACTGCACCAAAACGTTATCAACCACAGCCTACTCCAAGTACAGTAGTCGTCTGTTGGGAATCTTGCCCTTCTTTTCATGCTCTCCCACAACCAGTAGTCAAAGCCTTACTGTTGTGACTTCTTGTTGACTTAATTTGCATACCATTCCACAGCCACTCAAATGGTAGAGCCTGTCAAGCAATGGTATTGGGTCTACTATAGGAATTAATTCGAAAACACCACACACCTGCATTACTTTGATGACAAGCATAATGATATTCTTGTTAGGAAAGAGTAAATGACACATTTCCCAGTAACCATCTTAATACATTACAGTAAAACATTCTAATCAAATTACAAATCCTGGATCCATGGACCATGAGTCGACTAGGAAAACAACAAATCGAGGAGAAGTCCAGCAACTTTGGAGAACACTAACGTTAATGTATTATTATTATTAAGTCCTAGCTGATCTCACCACTGCATTACACATCAGCATAACTAATTATTTCATCCCATCTCGGTGTATTTTTCCAAAAAGAAATCAGCAGATGAGTTGTTTGAAATAACGTCACTGGCAGTGATACAACGTCCCTTGAACACATGGCGTTATTATTATTTTTTAAACAACTAAATAGATCAATCGCCTGAAGAGAAGTGTAGGCTATTACATGGATGGCACTGAATATTTTCAAATACATTTGAGAGTATATCCCAACTACGTATGCAACGCAATATCTAGCTATAACATCAAGAGGATCTGTAGGTCAACAAACTACTCGCAGGCTAGTATGCCACGGGTTTCGCCTAGATTAAGCCCTTACTTGCCATCTTGCTAGTTAAACGCGAACTGTTACGCAGTTAGAATGCTGGACTGGGGGAGGGGTGGGGGTCAGCTAGCTTCATAACACATTTCTTCGACTCGAGCATGAAGCCATGTTATCTAGTTAGCTAGACAGCTACGGCTAACGGTATAACTAGCTAGTATATCTAGTTCACTAACAAACGCAGCTAGCTAGCCAACTAATGTTATTGCGTCTTACCTTCAACGGAATCTGAGTTACGTCGAGAAGCTTATCCCCGATATTCCTGTCCGATGCTTGTTTTTCCCATTTGAGGCCCTCTGGTTCAGCAATCTGCCGTCCGTAGACATCCAAGAAATACTGCAAACATCTCAGTTGAAAATCAGACTACTTGAAGCTAACGTTAGCAAGCTAGGCTAGTTAGCTAGCTAATATTTCTAGGCTAGTGCTAACTAGCTTGCTAATTCCTGAACACCAACAATCGACACATACAGCTTAAAATCTTCTCGAAAACGTCCTTGTACAATTTTTATTTTGTGACCATGGTCTGAAATGAAGATTTGTATGCCCAATAATCAAAACTGGAGCCTTGAGAGGTCAACTTAAAGTAGCTAAAAACGATATTTTGTTTCGGCTTAATCTTCTTTAAACTACCCCTTGCAAACTGTTTCCAGACGGGCTTTGGCTTCGATATGGGGCTGAAGGAAAGAAAAAGATGCCAAATGAAACACTGACTGTGATTGGCTCTTGAATGTGGGCGGGTACTATTTGTGCACCGATGAAACTGGCGCCATTATGGATCAAATCAATGTACCAAATCTACATTGACACAATAATCTGAAGGCGCGAACATGGTTGACCGAGTACTTCAGTTTCCATGTTTGGGGACCCATCTCCATTATACAGTTGGGAGAAAAGCAAAGGAAATGGAGTACGAAGGCTGGGTGCACTTGATTGATCTCGCCTAGCCTGATGGAGTAAGACATCTCTTATCGTGTTATTATTCACGTGAACAAACATATTATTGCATACTTAAATCTGATTGTACTCATGATGTCAGTTGAACCGTAGCACCTTTACAGATAACTAAGCAGCCAGTATGACCCACATGTCAATAAAGGTCAAATAAATACATGTCCAGATCACAGGTAGGACAGGTCTGAATATCCTATTTAACTTCCAAAACACTTTTTCTCTCAGTGCAATCATCAATACATGATTTTACATTTACATTTAAGTCATTTAGCAGACGCTCTTATCCAGAGCGACTTACAAATTGGTGCATTCACCTTATGACATCCAGTGGAACAGCCACTTTACAATAGTGCATCTAAATATTTTAAGGGGGGGGGGGTGAGAAGGACTACTTTATCCTATCCTAGGTATTCCTTAAAGAGGTGGGGTTTCAGGTGTCTCCGGAAGGTGGTGATTGACTCCGCTGTCCTGGCGTCGTGAGGGAGTTTGTTCCACCATTGGGGAGCCAGAGCAGCAAACAGTTTTGACTGGGCTGAGCGGGAACTGTACTTCCTCAGTGGTAATGGTGGTGATTTCAATGTCATAACATTGTTGTTGTTGTTGTTGATGATCTCTGCACATTTTGAAAGTCAGACAGGTTTGGGTTGTTTGGTAATACATATCGATTGCACCGATTGAATAGCGGCCTCTGCTGGGCGGCAGCATGACATGCATGGAGATGTAAGAAGAGCTATCATTGGTTAAGAGAAAAAATAAATATCTTAAATCTGTTTTCTCATTGGCTTATTTTAATGTTCGTCACGGTGATGGGGTGAGCCTTTATTTTGACTCTTTCAGAGAATAATTTGTTTTTAGGTCCTCTACAATATTAAATGGACATACACGTTGTACTGCATGCTTTTAGGAGTTATTTTTGTTTTGTTTTTGTGACATGCTTTGTAAACAACAGGTGTGGACTAAAAGTGAAAGGCTTTACTTATGGGCCCTTCCAAACAATGCAAAGAGAAAGAAAATAGAAAAATGATAGTAAATAGTAATGTAAAACACATATCTATCTCAATTAACTCGTACCCCTGCACATCTATTATTAATTGTATTATTATGTACGTATAACTAGGAATAAAGTGACAGATAATAAACAATAGCAGCAGTGTATGTGATGAGTCAAAAAATGTTTGTGCAAAAAGGGTAAATGTAGATCGTCTTGGTAGTTAATTGGTTAACTATTTAACTAATTGGTACCGCTATTTGGTTACCAATTTAACTCATTGTTACCGCTTGCCGTGTGGTAGCAGAGAGAACAGTCTATGACTTTGGTGGCTGGAGTCTTTGAAAATTTTCAGGGCCTTCCTCTGACACTGTATAGTATAGAGGTCCTGGGTGACAGGGAGCTCAACTCCAGTGATGTACTGGGCCTCACGCACTACCCTCTGTAACACCTTACCATGCAGTGATGCAGCCAGTCAAGATGCTCTCAATGGTGCAGCTGTTGAACTTTTTGAGGATCTGAGGGCCCATGCAGAGTCTTTTCAGGCTTTGTTGTGTGACCTCTTCATGACTGTGTTGGTGTGTTCAGACCATGAAAGATCCTTAGTGCTGTGGACACAGAGGAAGCTCTCAAAACCGCTCCACTTCAGCCATGTATTAAGCTACCACCGAGTATATAATTTTTGGTATTACCTTAGTCTACCAGGCTATCAGATTGTATCTGGTATTTCTTAGGCAGGGCAGCTTTTACAATCACAATGTCATGCACAAACCTTTATGAACAACAAAACTTTCGAAGCTGTTTCACCATGATTTTACTGCTAAAAGTACAATATAAACACAATGAATCCTCTGGTGGCTACTTTTGTAACTACATCAGAGAAGTCCTTAGACTTTATTTAACACACGAGAGGCAGATACAGTCAAATACAATGATTTATCAGCGCACAATGTCAATAATACGTTTATTTTTGTATTTCCGGACAGTTAGCATCTATTCTATGTGCAATTTTTATTTCAATGAACGTGTTTGCTGGAAGTGAAAATCCTGCGCAGGTAGAATGTTCATGAAGCAACGTTGTGACGTAATCAGACAAGGGTTCACTAATAACTTTTCTATATATATATTTAATGACAATAAATGATATATTTTCCGCAAATTGAAAGTTATGCCTATCTCGGCGTGAATATATAATAAAACCAGATATATAAATGCTCTTTGGTCTGACGAACGCTTGGGGTTAAAGTGCGGGGTTCAGCAAATACTTTTTAATTGCGTCAGGATATGTATGTGCTTATTTATTCTCGTGGTCAGCTGAACAAGGAATTTGACCCATTTAATAGACGGACCTTGCTGTAATGATACAAATTCGTTACCAAAACAGAATGATGGGTACATCTACATTTCAGAGCATATCAAAGGATTTTTGTGAACGAAATCTTGTCGTATAAGATACAGAGACAGTTGTACATATACTGAGGACGGATCAGTGTGAGGAGTGATATGTCTTTAATGTAGCAAACCATCTTTATTATACTTGCCATGTTGAATAACAACAGTTAGCTAACGATTTAGTTAGATGTTTTTTGATAATGAAATGCCGCGCTGACCACTACTGCAATCTCAAGATCGAAAGCCCATAGTCATTATTGACGTTTGCTAGCCAGGTCGTGAATGCACTGTTAATGGCGACCATGTCAGTTTTATTAGCTAGCCAGCTGTACTGTGGTTGTATCTAACCTGTGCGAACGTTAGGTAGCCTAGCTTTCAGTGTAATGGCAGCTCTGCGACGTGCCAGTTCTTGTAGAAATTACAAGACCATAATATGGACCGTGTCGCGACGCACCAATTGTCAATTTGTCAACAAGCGTCAAAACAACGATAGCGCCAAACTGCAGCAATCGACATGTATGAACTGTAAAAGATTATCATGCTCAATTCGTCCATTTGTGACTCAACCACATAATGGCCTCAACCCTGGACTCATTCAGGTTAGTTGCATGTCTTTGTTTCCACCATGACAACAGCTGACTGTCATTCATATCACAATGGTCATGCCACTCCTGTAGCTACTGTAACTGAGCAACAGGAAAAGGTCCCAGTTTAATATTATGTTACCACTTCTTTCTCCAGCAACTGCTGCACAGACCCATGAGTCCCAGATTGACAGCAATGCGTAAACTTCTGATCAAGAACAACTTGTTCAAAAACCCTGTTGGCCTGTGGAATGTTTTAGGTAAGCAGCCACCCCACCCACAAATTTCGAAGATGGTCTAATAATTCCCAGTCTGATGGCACTGGCTCGTAATCTATCATTCCAGATTCCACAAATAATTTCAGTACATCTCAGTCGAACCAACAAGATAAAAAGAAGAGTGATGGACCTAAGGGAAAAAACCCAGAGGAAGATGAAGGTCAGTAAGAAACCTCAAGGTCCGTAAGAAACACAGGAGAAGTTAGCAGCCCATCTTAATTCCCCCATTGTCTTTCAGAGGAGAAGAAGCGGCGGGAGCAAGAGGATCAGATGTACAGGGAACGTCTGCGCACTCTCTTCATCATCGCCCTGGTCATGAGCCTCCTCAACTCCATCAATACCAGCGGGGGAAACATCTCCTGGAATGACTTTGTCAATGAGATGCTGGCCAAGGGTGAGGTGTCTCGTGTGCAGGTGGTCCCTGAGAGCGACATCGTGGAAATCTACCTCCACCCAGGAGCAGTCATCTTCGGAAGGCCTGTACGTTCCATTTCCTCATTCTAGAATCTGGACACTGATGTACAGTATACTACAAAGCAGAATCAAGGGGTTAGCCAGTTAACTTGCCTAAGTATTCAGATTTTTTTATTTTTTTAAAAAGATGAGCTTGAAATGGGCATGGTCTAATTGATTAAACAAATGAAAACGCATATCTAAATTTAGCTTTTTAATGGTCCAGAAAATCAATAGTTATTTCTGGTTGCTTATCAATGTTAGCTGGCGAACTCATTGATCCTACTTTGTAGTATACCCCTCAGTTTTTAGTGTTGATACATTCCATCTCCACTTTAATGTTGTGATGACCATGTCGCCTATTTATAAGCACAAGTATCTAGATGATGTTCAGTGAAATATGCCCCCCTTCACACGCTTCTTCCCTCCGTCTGTGTGCAGAGGCTGGCTCTGATGTACCGTATGCAGGTGGCCAACATTGACAAATTTGAGGAGAAGCTTAGAGCTGCAGAAGAGGAGCTGAACATTGACGCCAAGGACAGGATACCAGTCTCCTACAAGCGCACTGGCTTCTTTGGAAAGTGAGTTCCCTGACTCTCAACCAACACTTGCATCGGTGATGTGATCATGCAAAACTGAATTTCACATGCATGCCATGGTTAGGTAACATGTAATATGTTTATACCTCAATCACACGTAATGTGTGTTTCCATGGAATTGGTACAATACTGCTTTTGTCTCTGTTTCTGTCACAGTGCACTTTATGCCCTTGGAATGGCTGCCATTGGGGTGGCAATCCTGTGGTATATTTTCCGCCTGGCTGGCATGGGTGGAAAAGAGGGCGGCTTCAGTGCATTTGTAAGTAGGGGCTGTTGAACTGTTCCTTTGCTAGTGGTCTTAGCTATTTTGTTGCGTTTCTCATGCTCATATGTGTGGTGCTCGGCAGAACCAGCTGAAAATGGCCAAGTTCACTATCGTGGATGGCAAGTCTGGGAAGGGTGTGAGTTTCAAAGATGTGGCCGGCATGCACGAGGCAAAGATGGAGGTGAAGGAGTTTGTTGACTATTTGAAGGTAAAGAGGGCAAATTGTAAAGAGGTGATATGTGTGATGATTATTAGCAATGTCAACAGGTACATCAGTGTGTTACTGACCCCTGATCTCTCTTGGCAGTGCCCAGACAGGTACCTCAACCTGGGGGCCAAAGTCCCTAAGGGCTCCCTGCTGCTGGGGCCCCCAGGCTGTGGAAAGACTCTGCTGGCCAAGGCTGTGGCCACAGAGGCACAGGTGCCCTTTCTGGCAATGGCAGGCTCTGAGTTTGTGGAAGTCATTGGGGGTAAGATTTGCACTGTTTACAATCTGAAGTCCTATCCGTTAAGTTGTCCAAAGAAGACTGCAAGGTGGACTGCAAGTCAAAGCAATAATAAAGTATCTTTTGTCTGTAAGTGCAGGTCTTGGTGCTGCCAGGGTGAGGAGTCTGTTCAAAGAGGCGCGTGCCCGAGCCCCCTGCATCGTCTACATAGATGAGATTGATGCTGTGGGAAAGAAGCGCTCCAATAACATGTCTGGCTTCTCGAACACAGAGGAAGAGCAGACCCTCAATCAGCTGCTGGTGGAGATGGACGGTGAGGAGCGGGTTTGTTTTGAGTTAACGGAGATTAGGGTTACACATAGTTTCCCGCTACTTCGTCACAGGTGTCAATCTCTTTATCATAACTGACATGTGAAGGTTTAAGTATTTTTTTGGGGGGGTGTAATATACATATCTCATGTCTTTTTTTTTTGGCTATTCATCAACATTGCTTGCACTTATATACTGTTTATCATTCTCCAATAGGAATGGGCACTACTGACCATGTGATAGTCCTGGCCTCCACAAACCGGGCGGACATTTTGGACAATGCTCTCATGAGACCAGGGAGACTGGACAGGCACATATTTATTGACCTCCCCACTCTGCAGGTACAGTGCCCTGTCCTCTGAAAGTATCTATGTCCTGAAGATCTCCAACGTATTAAGTGTGCATGAGCAGTTTCCTTCTCCTTGTGCATTTCAGGAGAGGAAGGAGATCTACGAGCAGCACCTGAAGATACTCAAGCTCACCCACCCAGCCAGCAGCTATTCCCTGCGTCTGGCAGAGCTCACCCCAGGGTTCAGTGGTATGTACACACATGGCTGAAGCTACTCAGTGGGTCTCTCCCACACACTCTCCCACGTGTAACTATGTGTCGTTGTTTTTTGTCGCACTGCTTTGCTTTGTCTTGGCCAGGTTGCAGTTGCAAATGAGAACTTGTTCTCAACTGGCCTACCTGGTGAAATAATACACACACAAATAGACTATTATAAACTGGGTGGTTCTAGCCCTGAATGCTGATTTGCTGACAGCCATGGTATATCAGACCGTATACCACAGGTATGACAAAACATGTTTTTTTTACTGCTCTAATTACGTTGGTAACCAGTTTATAATAGCAGTAAGGTGCCTCTGTGGTTTGTGATATATGGCCAATATACCACGGCTAAGGGCTGTGTCCAGGAACTCCGCGATGCATTGTGCATAAGAACAGCCCTTAGCCGTGGTATATTGGCCATATACCATACCCCCTCGGGCCTTTTTGCTTAAATAGCACCCCGCTAAAACGACTATATTCACCTTCTTGTACACCGTCGTTGAACATAGGCTCACAGTTTTCAGAATACACTGATTTACTAACGGGATTGTGTATTACTCTCTCAGGGGCAGACATTGCTAATATCTGTAACGAAGCAGCCCTGCACGCTGCCAGGGAAGGCTACAAGTCCATCGACACCTTCAACTTTGAGTATGCTGTGGAGAGAGTCCTAGCCGGTACGAGGTCATGACCATGTCTATGAATGTCTGCCACCATGGAACTCGCCCGCCAACGTTGTTGTGGTAGAGATTGATTTCGGGTCCCTTATTGACTTTCTCCATTTGTGTGTCCAGGAAGTGTGAAGAAAAGTAAGATCCTGTCCAAAGAGGAGCAGAGGATTGTAGCGTTCCATGAGTCTGGCCATGCCCTGGTTGGATGGCTGTTAGAGCACACAGAGGCACTCATGAAGGTGACACCACCTCCATAGCTGTATATCCACTAATGTTAGTGTCTTTGATCAATGCGATATAGTTGAATACTATGGAGAAATGAACAGGACCAAAAACATAGTAGATGGCCATATATTTTACAAAGGTGATATATTCACTGGTTGTCTTGTTTGCCAGGTGTCCATTGCCCCCAGGACCAACGCTGCCCTCGGCTTTGCCCAGATCCTGCCCAGAGACCAGTACCTGTTCTCCAAAGAACAGCTGTTTGAGAGGATGTGTATGGCTCTAGGAGGAAGAGCCTCGGAGGCCATCACCTTCAACAAGGTCACCACAGGTAGGGCGTCTGACCATTCATCACAACATACACCTATAGCGTTCAGTGTGTGAGACGTGTTGGTCTGTGCGCTAGGTGCCCAGGATGACCTGCGGAAGGTGACTCGTGTGGCCTACTCCATGGTGAAGCAGTATGGCATGTCCTCCAGTGTGGGTCAGGTGTCCTTCCCCGAGACGGTGGAGCAGGGAGCTGTCGGGCGCAGGCCCTTCAGCCAGGGCCTCCAGCAGCAGATGGACCACGTAAGTCTGCACCTGCCCAAATACATTTTAGAGACGAAACGCTACTAGTAGTAGATTTCCCTATTGTAAGTTTACCTGTAGTTCTGTTCATTGGAGAGAACCTTGTGAAGTATGCCTTTTTTATTTTGGTTCTTGCAGGAAGCCAAGCTGTTGATAGCACGCGCCTACAGACAGACTGAGAAACTGCTTCTGGATAACAGAGACAAGCTGATAATGGTGAGATCCTCATTCCACATTTGTTAGTCATATTTTTTGTGTGATGTGGTGTCTACATAGCTACCATCTTTAAACACTCATCATGCATTGTGTTCCATTGTCAAACATAGCCAATTGTGAATGCAAAGTTAATTGTCTTTCTCTGTGTGTATTTTCAGTTGGCCAATGCTCTCCTGGAGCGGGAAGTGGTGAACTATGAGGACATCGAGGCTCTGCTGGGACCCCCTCCCCACGGGCCCAAGAAGATGATCGCCCCTCAGAGCTGGATCGAAGCGGAGAAGGACAAGCAGGACACAGGGGAGGATGATGAGCCACGCCCACCTCCCCGTAGGAAGGACGATGATGAGGATAATGATGAACATCTGAACCTGAAGCCTGTATGACCCGGTCAGTCTCAACACTCCTGTGCAGGAATCTGTACACACACTCCTCCATCCAGCAATATAATGTAGGAGAACCAGAGCACCTCTCTGTGGGGCTGCAAGTTTCCAGTATACAAATCACCATAAACAGTGCCACCTCGCCTGCTTTTCCTGGTGGATATCAGTTCAGTTTGTTGACCAATGTCCATTCACTACAGAGTGAGGTGTAACTAGACAAGGTGTATCTGTTTAGTAATAGGACTGTTCTTGATGAGGAACAGTGAACTATGTAGACCTTTTAGGACCACGGGTCTTCTGTCAGTTCCTTAGAGGGAACATTTGATGGGCCTTTTTTTTTTGTTAGGTTTGAAGAGTATTTCAACCGTAGTCATAGTGGCACTTACTTACAAGGATGCTTCTGTTTGATTAACTTGGTCTGGGTCAGCCTTAGCATGGCATAAATGGTGTACCAATAAAGGTTGTTCATTGCTGCAGTGGATATGTAGTTCATTGTATTATGGGCAGAATCCTACCTTGGGTTGTAAAACTGCGCTCCAAAATCCCTGTGATGCTCAGGGGTGTTTTAAATAAAGCTTTGTTTGAACTGTCCTTGAGTTGCCAGCACCGTCTTGGGTTCTGTTTACCAAACTTCAATATGAAATTGTCCTTTATTGTTTTGAGTATTGTAAAGGAATAGTAATATGAGAACTGCTTTGAATTTTTTTTTTTTATGTAAATATGTCAGTAAAATCTAAATTGTCAATCAAGAAAACAAAAATGTCACACCCAAACCATTGCTTCTCACAGGAGTTTGAGTATTGCATATGTTGGAAGTAAAACCTTCCACCAAGCCATATCTCCTCAAATGTAATGGCATTGCTTATTGGCTTCAAATGTTATAATTGTTGGTGTCAGACTGAAATGGCAGGAGAGTTAATTAACAAACTATCAAACGTGTGTGTATAGACCTCCCAAGTGAATTTTGATGTTGGAGTTGACGATTCATGTAATATTGTTAGGGGGGAATTAAAGAAATGGAAAATGTATGTACAAAATATTTATAAAAAAGGAAAACATTACACATTAACATCACTTAGAAAATATAAATGTTTTCAAATGGTAGTGGTCAGTTACAGTATTAAACTTAACCAGACATGGGTAGAATCCCACAGATGTTCTGTTTCCCTTGCTTAGCCCTTTTTTTCTATCACAGTTCAATACATGGTCAACCTTTCTCCACATTCCTCCCACATTTAAAAAAAACTTTCTATAAACCAAAAACGATTAGAGAAACCTCCAAGACGACACACTGGATGTCATAAGGTGAATGCACCAATTTGTAAGTCGCTCTGGATAAGAGCGTCTGCTAAATGACTTAAATGTAATGTAAATGACACACCTGACTTGGTAAGGCCACTGTGGTTAAAGTGGCTCTATGGACTGACTGACTGGAGGACTACAGTGCATATTTCTCTTCTCTCATTGGTATGCTCTACCATGTGTTCCCTTCCCTCCCTTCTGCAGACACACACGCATCCCACTCAGCAAAAGGTGAACCATTCATATGCTGCATAATGCTGTCTGGTTGTCTCATCAAACCTGTCAAACTCACTGAACTTGTGAGGAGAATATCAACAGTACCCAGCCCAGGAAAGTCCCCCAAATGACAACTGTGACCTTTTACAGTAGCAAAGAGAGGGATTAGAGGAGGACAATATGAAGTGTCAAAAGAGCCAATAGAATTGAGCTAATGCACTGCTGGAGACAATTGGAAACATGAGAAGGAATAGGAAGGAACACAGAGATCTGCTCTAAACTTCTGCTCATCATTCAAAATCCTACCATGTTCTACACCGAGAGGATGATATCAGGTTTCAGCTTCAAGCAGAATAGGGAGTTAGGTAGAGTTTAGGAGAAAATGGATGGCATCTGAGGATAAGAGCTCAGTAGGGCAGTCTCCTTAGCGTGGGTCGTACATGTTGGCCAGTTTCTTAAAGCGTGGTCCCCAGTCGTTGAGGTAGTCATAGTTCTGGTCACCGTCTGAGCTGGCTGAGGCGATGGAGCTCAGGCTGCCTGCCAGGGAGCCATCACTCTCGTAGTCATAGATCAGAGCTGTGTCGTAGGGAGGGACGTTGGGGTCATGGTCTGCTGCCTCCAGGCCCTGTGGAGACACACAGGCAAGAAATTCATTAGTTTCTCTCTGGGGATTTGGACCGTTCTTATTTCAACTGACTAACAATAGGCCAGGGCCATGATGGAATCCTCTCTCTCACATCATTGATGAAGTCCTCAATGTCAGTGGGGTCCGCTGGGGGTTTCCGTGGATACGAGGGGGAGGGCAGGTTGTCTGGGTAGTCTTTCCTGAGTGGCTGCTTTCCCCTGGGGATGCCAGTGATGGGAGGGTAGAAGGATATTGGGAGTGGTCCCACATCCACTGGGTTCCTCAGTAGGTCAATGTTGAAGGCATTCTAGTGAGAGAAAAGGAGGAATATAATGTATATAATAATGTCTATAGGACGAGTGGCGACGATGTCACCAGATAACTGTTTTCTGCCAGATGTAACATGTTATGTTGTCTGACCTCATCCTCCTCTCCACCACCCTGCTCGTCATAGTTCAGGACATTGTCACGGATGTCTTCGTCTGACTCCCCCACCAGCAGCCCCTCTCCTTTCTTCATATGATGCCGTCTGCAGTTACCCACGGCTACAGCCAGGAGCAGCAGCACTGAGAACACAGAGACCCATCTCACTGCACAGAAACATTTGGGAAAATGTGTGTGTTCATGTAGCGATGTGCTTTGTTCAGGTGTTGTGAGGGTTTACATGAGGTATAGCTTACACAGCAGGAGTGCAATGCTGGCCGTGATGACCAGTAAGGCGATGAAGCTGACACCAACTCGTGTTCCGAATATGGCAGCAGCTTCGGTCTTACATTCACCGTCTTTCCCACACAGACACACAGTCACATTGACCTGAGCATATGCACCGAGACTAGGGGTGCCAGAGTCAGTCACCAACACAGTGACAGAATATTCCCCTGTCTCCAGCTCTACCAGGGGTCGCAGCACTGCATGAGTCTCTGTGGAGAGAGAGAGTGACACAAACACAGATAGAGGGGGAGTTTGGAAGACATAGCATACTATTCCATAACCCATTCTGCATGGACTTTAGGAGTATCTAGTCCTGTCCTTGTGATATATAGTCCTTACCGTTGACCTGTATGATGGTCCAGTTGGCAGACACATTGATGTCTTGCAGTTGGAAGGTGAAGGGTTCAGCGTGAGGGGGCAGGTCCTCATCCACAGCAGTCAGGAACAGACCAGATGTCTCCCGGCCTGACTCGCTGCACACCGTCCCCATCAGGGGGAACAGCTGAGGGAAGAAGTCATTGGTCTCCCGCAACGTGATCACCAGAGACGCTGTGGTCGAGATTCCACCAGCATCTAGGAGGAAAGGACATCGTTATTCACTGTCACTTCCTGCTTGACCTCATGTCTCCAGTTACGTGAGGTGAAGCAGTGGCTAACTCGGGATACTCACCTGTGTCTGTGACTCTGATGACTGCATTGTAAATGTTGTTCTTGACGTGAGGGGAGCGGACATTGAACGGTTTCCTGGCTGTGATTTCTCCAGTCTCGTGATTGATTTTAAGCCATCCCTCAGGATCTCTGAGTATGTCATACCTGATGGAAAAGACAGTAATGTTTTAGTTTCCTTTTTCATACACATACAGTACATAAACATATATATTGTTATGTTTTCAGAGTTCTCCAGTGCACCAATCTTACCTGAGTTTTGCATTATCAGGATCGTAGGCAATGTTACTGGCCAGCACGGTGCCAGGGTCCACAGACTCAAGAACCACGATCTCTATGGGGTCTTTATTGAAGCGTGGGGCCTCGTTCTCATTCACCACGGTCACCACCACTGTGGCACTGCTTACGGGGTCCTTGGGGGCCTTGATGCTGAGAGGGTTCACATTCTCCACTGTCAGAGTCAAAGTATACACCTCCTGGGTCTCGTAGTCCAGAGCCTGCAACAACAACAAAAAAGGCAGAGGTTTTGAAAAACAACTTGGATAGTGTGGGTTTGACATAAATGTTGAGAAATAACTAAACTACATACCGTTCCATATATTTGAGGTATCCGTTTTATGCGTCAGTCACATCCTTGACAATTCCAGCTACAGCCAGTGATTAGTCACAGCACAGGACTCTTAACGGAATGTATTGTGGCTTGGTGACTTGCAGTTCAGTTAGTCACCACTAGATGGGGTAACAGTGTCGTGTTTCAAGGCCTGGATCTGACCACTGTGTGTGATCACATGCCCGATACTCTATATAGGCTCAAAATAAACTGGCTGAACTGATTGTCATGTTTGTCATTCTAACATGGAGCCAGAATGTCCCCCACACATTCCCTCCCGTCCTCCTACCGGATGGAGAATAGCTTACCTTCACCACTGACAGAATACCCTCGTTGGTCACAGGGTCTGTGCGAATGGCAAAGTTCCTGGAGGGGTTGCCCTTGGCGATAGTGTATTTGGTCTCCCAGTTTCCTGTCCCTGGCTCATCATTGTCTGTGGCGTTGACCCAGCCAATCACGAAGTCTACTTTGTTCTCCACAGCTGACATAGTGTACTGTATTCAGGAAACAGAGACACAAAGTAGTTGTGCTTAGTTTATATAAACACATGTGAATGTAAATGTCTATATTTTGAAGCTGGCCTGAATGATGTGTCCATATCGTTTATATCATCTGATTAAAGTAAATGAATGGAAGGGAGCTAACAGCTTCTGAGAGATTAAACAGTGAAACTCACCTGGTCTGGGGAGAATCGTGGGGGGTTGTTGTTGATGTCAGTCACATGTATGACTGCATTGGCAAAACTGGTTAACCCCATGCCTGACATGTCAGCAACCTGCAGTGTCAACCTAAAACCTTTAACCACCTGTAAGGAATGCACGGATGTTCACAGTCATTTATGGCACATACGGTATATTATTTGACATGAATTAGCTTTTCCTTTCAAACACCAAATATTGTGCTTCTGTTGAACCAGAAAGGGCATGACCTAAATAATGGGTCAATGAAAAGACAAAGGAAGAGCCCTTATACCTCCCAGTCTAGGCCCACGTCTCGTGTGTAAATGGCCCCTGTCTCGTTGTTGATGCCAAACATGGTCTTATTGATGCGGAGAGGCGGGATGCTCTCCTGGCCAATGATGGAGTAGCTCAGGATAGCGTTGTCTGTGGTTGGGTCGTCAGCATCAGTTGCAGTCACAGACATCACAGATGTGCCTAAAACAACATCAATCACTCTCTCAGTTCACTACCCAATCAGTTGGCATTTTGTGTATCGACTGCATGTACATCCACAGCGTGTGTAGGTGATGCATGTGTTTACCTGGTACGGAGAATTCAGAAACGGATCCAGCAAACTCTTTCTGGGAGAAGTTGGGCCGGTTATCATTTTGATCCAGCACTACAATCTCAATGGTGGAGGGATTCTCCAGTCTCTCTCCACTGGGCGACAGGGCAAAGGCTTTCAGCTGCCGAGAACAGAAACAGGACATTACTCATATGTTTCTCGACATCCTCTTTTCATTCATAGTGTTTGCTGTTCTTACACGATTCTCAGCTTATTGACTGTGATTGATTTGGGTCTATATGCAGCTGCTCATGTAGGCCTACGAAGAAAGCACCCCACTATAGTAACAGACTTGTGCGCAACTTCCCTTCTCACTCAACCATGACAGTCAATGTAATAAAATCGCAGTGGTAGATGTTTAGTTGAAAAACATTGAATGACATACTAACGTTGATATTATGTCACGTGACATTCCTTGTTACCCAAACCAAAGAAGGGGTCTGGCTGACATAGTGTAATTTACATGTCAAAGGCAATGGTGCTAATGTCTCTCCTGAGAGTTGTACCGTGAAGCTTCTGTTTTTCTCTCTGTCCAGGGGAATCATGCTCCTGATCCAGCCCGTTTTATCGTCTATCTCAAACAGGTCCTTAGGGTCCTGGTCAACCCCTGGTCCTTCCAGCTTGTAGATCACTTCTCCGGTGAAAATCTTGTCTGATTTGATCTGGAAGAACAAACAACACAGGATGATGGCTGGGTGAGAATCTCATTGGAAGGGTGAGAGGAGAGTGAACTGAACAGAACAGCACATAAGAGTACCAGATGTGAATGTGGTCACTGATGGGAACAGGGAGGGAGAGCAACAGCACATGACTGGTCAGTGGTTCTGGAGGTCAGAGAGGCCAGCGTGGCTCTTTCATGCTCAGTTTAAAAGGCTGTCTGTCTGGACAATAACCATGTTCACTGAGAGCAGTGGGTTGTCTTGATCACATGTGACTGATCTTACATACCATGTTTTGTAAGATCAATTTCACTGGACCATAAAGTGTCAGCGTTACTCTAACAGTTACATCTTAGTCACCTAGCCAACACTCTCATCAGTTAATGTATGTATAGAGGCCCTAGCATCAGTATAGATATGAGATGACATGATTCATTCAGTACCTGGACCAGGTTTTCAGGGACTTGCTTACTGTTCTCCAGCACCCTGATTGGAGGGATGATCCAGTCCCTCTTCACCCTGCTTAGACCTCCGCTGCTCCTCTGTCTCCATGGATACAGGACCACTGGGTTAAGGTCCTCCCTGCCCGCTTGGCTGCTGCTCCTGACCTGGGGGCAACAGAATGGGATTCATTTAAGAGCGCCATTTTTCACGATTCATTCAATGGCAATTTCCATTTAGATGGTCTGAGTGAGGGCCATACATTTCTGGATGAATGAAGTCGTTTAAATCATGATTCATATTCTTCATGTCAAGGAGTACAGAACCCAAATGCATTTGCATATTTTTGGTAGTCGTGCTGTGGCTACTAATATCAGTTGGTGAGGGTTGCAGCAGTTGGCCTCTCTCTGTGGCCTGGTGGTGGTTGAATGGTGACCCCGTCCCTAATGTGGAATCCACTGGGCTGGGGCGGGTGATGGGGTGGAGAGGCATGGGTTCAAGTTTCACACAAGTGTCAGTGCAAGTTTCAGTGCTTAATTTGTAAATTGGAAGGTGCCGGAACAAAAAGTGAGCCCGACATCATTTTAGATGACTGGAGACTTTACCTCAGTGCTTTTACAGTGAGACAGAATCTGAGATCAATACATTTATTTGTATTTTACTAAGCAAGTCAGTTAAGAACAAATTCTTATTTTCAATGATGGCCTAGGAACAGTGGGTTAACTGCCTGTTCAGGGGCAGAACAACATATTTGTACCTTGTCAGCTCGGGGGTTTGAACTTCCAACCTTCCGGTTACTAGTCCAGCGCTCTAACCACTAGGCTACCCTGCTGCCCCAGAGTAGCCGACATGACGACATTGTATTGAATCCTTCAATAGCCTAGGTGTGTGGAGACATATACACTGACTATACCAAACATTAGTTAGTTGCCCCCTCAGAACAGCCTCAACTCTACAAGGTGTTGAAAGTGTTCCACAGGGATGCGGACCCATGTTGACGTCAATGCTTCCCACAGTTGTGTCAAGTTGTCTGGATGTCCTTTGGGTGCTGGACCATTTTTGATACACAGGGGAAACTGTTGAGTGTGAAAAACCCAGCAGTGTTGCAGTTCTTGACACAAACCGGTGCGTCTGTCACCTACTATCCAGCCTGGTCTCATAGACTTTAGTTAGTATGATATTCTACGTTTGGCAGATGGTTACTTTAGGCAAAAATCAAAGTAGGGTGGTTGGTCGGGGTGGATGGGTGGGAATAACCTTAGCATTTTAGTTAATTAGCTACATTTTTACTACTTACTACTTTTTAGATACTTTACAGCTACTTAGCATGTCAGCTAACCCTTCCCCAAACCTAAACCTGTTTGGCTAACCCTATCCTTAACCCTATAACCCCTAGCCTATCTAATGTTAGCCAGCTAGCTAACATTGGCCACCTAGCTAGAATTCGTAATATATCATACGTTTAGCAAATTCGTAACACAATGTACATTTGACAAATTCGTAACATATAATATGAATTGTAATTCATAACATATCATATGAAATAGGTGAAGGACATCCACAAATAAATACATACCATACGAAGTGTAATATACCATACTAAATGGAGTATCTCAGATTCACGTACATAATAATAGGAAATGGTCTGAGACCAGGTTGTTCTACCATACCCCATTCAAAGGTACTTAAATCTGTTGTCTTCCCTATGTCTTCCCTTTAAAAGTGCTTTCCTCACAATCTTAAAAAAGCATGCCCCGTTCAAATTTTTTTTAACCAGGAACAGATATAGCCCGTGGTTCACACCAGACCTGACTGCCCTTGACCAGCACAAAAACATCCTTTGGCGTAAGTCATTGGCATCGAATAGCCCCCGCGATATGTTACTTTTCAGGGAAGTTAGGAACCAATATACACAGGCAGTTAGGAAAGCAACGGCTAGCTTCTTCAAAGGCTAGCTTCTTCTTTCAGAAGAAGAAATGTGCATCCTGCAGCACAAACTCCAAAAGGTTCTGGGACACGGTAAAGTCCATGGAGAATAAGAGCACCTCCTCCCAGTTGCCCACTGCACTGAGGCTAGGAAACACTGTCACCACCGATAAATCCACAGTAACTGATCATTTCAATAAGCATTTTTTCTACGGCTGGCAGTGCATTCCACCTGGCCACCCCTACCCTGGTCAACAGCCCTGCACCCCCCACAACAACCTGCCCAAGCCTCCCCCAAATCCAGATAGCTGATGTTCTGAAAGAGCTGCAAAATCTGGACCCCTACAAATCAGCAGGGCTAGACAATCTGGACCCACTATTTCTAAAATTATCAGCTGAAATTGTTGCAACCCCTATTACTAGCCTGTTCAACCTCTCTTTCGTATCGTCTGAGATCCCCAAAGATTGGAAAGCTGCCGCGGTCATCCCCCTCTTCAAAGGGGGAGACACTCTAGACCCAAACTGCTACAGACCTATGTCTATCCTACCCTGCCTTTCTAAGGTCTTCAAAAGCCAAGTTAACAAACAGATCACCGACCATTTCGAATCCCACCGTACCAATTCTGCTATGCAATCTGGTTTCCGAGCCGGTCACGGGTGCACCTCAGCCACGCTCAAGGTCCTAAACGATATCATAACCGCCATCGATAAAAGACAGTACTGTGCTGCTGTATTCATCGACCTAGCCAAGGCTTTCGACTCTGTCAATCACCACATTCTTAGCGGCAGACTCAAACAGTCTTGGTTTCTCAAATGACTGCCTCGCTTGGTTCCCCAACTACTTCTCAGACAGAGTTCAGTGTGTCAAATCGGAGGGCCTGTTGTCCGGACCTCTGGCAGTCTCTATGGGGGTGCCACAGGGTTCAATTCTCGAATCGGCTTCCTATTTCGCAACAAAGCATCCTTCACTCATGCTGCCAAACATACCCTCGTAAAACTGACTACCCTGCCGATCCTTGACTTTGGCGATGTCATTTACAAAACAGCCTCCAACACTCTACTCAGCAAATTTGATGCAGTCTATCACAGTGCCATCCATTTTGTCATCAATGCCCCATATACTACACACCACTGCGACCTGTACGCTCTCGTTGGCTGGCCCTTGCTTCAAACTTGTCGCCAAACCCACTGGCTCCAGTTCATCTATAAGTCTTTGCTAGGTAAAGCACCGCCTTATCTCAGCTTACTGGTCACAATAGCAGCACCCACCCGTAGAACGCGCTCCAGCAGGTATATTTCACTGGTCACCCCCAAAACCAATTCTCCCTTTGGCCTATTTTCCTTCCAGTTCTCTGCTGCCAATGACTGGAACGAATTGCAAAAATCACTGAAGCTGGAGACTCATATCTCCCTCACTAACTTTAAGCACCAGCTGTCAGCAGCTCACAGATCACTGCACCTGTACATAGCCCATCTGTAAATAGCCCATCCAACTACCTCATCCCCATACTGTTATTTATTTTTGCTCCTTTGCACCCCAGTATCTCTACTTGCACATTCATCTTCTGCACATCTATATAACTCCAGTGTTTAACTGCTAAATTGTAATAATTTCACCACTATGGCCCATTTATTGCCTTAACTCCCTTATCTTACCTCATTTGCACACACTGTATATAGACTTTTTCTCTATTGTGTTATTGACTGTATGTTTATTCCATGTGTAACTCTGTGTTGTTGTTTGTGTCGCACTGCTTTGCTTTATCTTGGCCAGGTCGCAGTTGTAAATGAGAACCTGTCTCCTCCCCTTTATCCACACGGACTGAAGTTATTAAGGGACATCACTATGGGATCATAGCTTTCACCTGGATTCACCTGGTCAGTCTATGTCATGGAAAGAGCAGGTGTGCTTAATATTTTGTATACTCAGTATCTATTGTACACTGGTCCAAAATATAAACGCAACATGCAACAATTTCAAAGATGTTACTGAGTTACAGTTCATATAAGGAAATCAGTCAATTGAAATAAATTCATTAGGCTCTAGTCTATGGAGTTCACATGACTGGGAATACAGTATGCAGACAATGCCGTGAAAAAGTATTTATCCTCTTTCTGAATTTCTCTACTTTTGCATATTTTTGATGCTGAATGTTAACAGATCTTCCACCAAAATGTAATATTAGATAAAAGGAACCTGAGTTTACAAATTACCTCTATTATATGATACTTATTGGATTTATTTAATTAACAGCTTTGCAACACCCAATTCCTCTGTGTGAAAAAAGTCATTGCCCCCTTACACTCAATAACTGGTTGTGCCACCTTTAGCTACAATGCCCGCAACAAAAAGCTTCCTGTAGTTGATGATCAGTCTCTCACGCCGTTGTGGAGGAATTTTGGCCCACTTTTCCATGCAGAACTGCTTTAACTCAGCGACAGGGTTTTCAAGCATGAACTGCTTGTTTCAAGTCCTGCCACAACACCTCTATTGGGATTAGGTCTGGACTTCGACTAGGCCATTCCAAAACGGATCATTTGTTGCTTTTTAGCCATTTTCATGTCGACTTTATTTTTGTGTTTTGGATCATCGTCTTGCTGTATGACTCAGATGTTCGATGGTCCGAAGAGTCAAAAGTCGAACTTTTTGGATGACACCAGTTCCATAATGTCTGGTGAAAACAATTACTCTCATGTTCATTCTCATTCTCTATCACGCACGCTCTGCGTTTATCTTAAACACTCAGACACGCACACCAGCTGTCACCTGTGGATTTAGCTCCTGTGCTTTCCCACCCTCTCTCTTACTCACTTTTACAGACTCCCCTTTATGTTCAACTTTGCACCTGACTAGGGGTTCGGGGGTCACTTTACAAATCCACTCTGATGACAGAATTCCTCACAGACACGCAAACACACATTCCTTAAGAGAAAAAGCACAGCATTTAGTGGCAACAAGATGATCACAGATTTTGGCAGATAAGTCTTGTCTATATACAAATTTGCGTGCTAAAAAGATAAAGAAAAGATAACACCTTTTGTTCTCAATTCAGCTTTTCATCATCAATCATGAAGTCTGTAGTAACAACTTGTAATTACAGAGTAATAACATGCTAATACAACTAAACAGAATATGGAACATTGACCATAGCCCATTCCTCACATAGCTCTTTCCATACATAAAGACACTGATATGAGAAATACATTATTAGATTGAATCACTATTATGTATTTCGGACATGGTGGCCCTTCCCTGTCCCTTAGGCCTGGAGATATGGCACACTGGCACTTTGTCACGCTGCTGTAATGTACAATCTGAGGAGAATGTCAACTATGAGTGCCATGTGCAGGCTGAGTTAGGAGCAGACTAATCTTAGAGTGCTCTATATTCCTGACCCCGACCCTAAGCCACTGGTGTAGTCCTCCCTACGCTCATACAGAGATGTTTACACTCACATACCAGTCTAGACAGCAAAGCCTTCTCACCTTCCACTACCGCTCTGATCACAGATCAGAGATCAAGCTACTGCCAGTCAGAGGCCAAAGGCCCTGTTCAATCAAAATCTGTAACTGGATGGCGCGGTTAACACTGAAACAACATTCCTGTTGAATTCCTGATTCAACATCTCTACTCAACAACAAAAAAAGCATATGCTATCAGAATTAGAGAAATAGATGTTGCTGTCTAGCCTTGTGAACCAGAACTGACCACTGTGCTCCTGTTTAGGTTTGTGAGATCGGGTTGTTGAATGAGGCTCGAGGTCTAATTTGGAAAGAGCCCGCTACATTCAGAAGAGAATCGGAAGACAGACCCAGTTAACATCATTGTGTTGATCTCATGTGGTCTCAACTCCATCTGGGTGGCAAATAAACCCAGGAAGCCTCTGTAATGTCTTAATCTCTTTTCCAGTTCAGCAGTGACTGGGCTACATCTAGGAGTCATCTTACCAATTAGCACCAGTCACCTCTGACAGCTATGGTGAAGGACAGCAGGCCTCCTCTTTCTTCTCACTGATATGAACTGTTTTGGGGACTTTTTCCCAGATACTTTTACACCTTGGCCTCTCACCCTGTGGCCAGCAGTTGCCTGGTGCCTCTTGGGGGTCAACACCCAGGTTAACACAGTGAGAAGTACTGCACTCTGAGGTAGGTAGGTAGGTAGGACTGCGCTCTGAAGTAGGTAGGTAGGACTGCGCTCTGAAGTAGGTAAGTAGGACTGCGCTCTGAAGTAGGTAGGACTGCCCTCTGAAGTAGGTAAGTAGGACTGCTCTCTGAGGTAGGTAGGTAGGACTGCGCTCTGAAGTAGGTAGGACTGCGCTCTGAGGTAGGTAGGTAGGACTGCTCTCTGAGGTAGGTAGGTAGGACTGCGTTCTGAAGTAGGTAGGTAGAACTGCTCTCTGAGGTAGGTAAGTAGTACTGCGCTCTGAAGTAGGTAGGAATGCGCTCTGAAGTAGGTAGGACTGCTCTCTGAAGTAGGTAGGTAGGACTGCGCTCTGAAGTAGGTAGGACTGCGCTCTGAGGTAGGTAGGTAGGACTGCTCTCTGAGGTAGGTAGGACTGTGTTCTGAAGTAGGTAGGTCGAACTGCTCTCTGAGGTAGTTAAGTAGTACTGCGCTCTGAAGTAGGTAGGACTGCGCTCTGAAGTAGGTAGCACTGCTCTCTGAAGTAGGTAGGTAGGACTGCTCTCTGAAGTAGGTAGGTAGGTAGGTAGGTAGGTAGGTAGGTAGGTAGGTAGGTAGGTAGGTAGGTAGGTAGGTAGGTAGGTAGGTAGGTAGGTAGGACTGCGCTCTGAAGTAGGTAGGACTGCGCTCTGAGGTAGGTAGGTAGGACTGCTCTCTGAGGTAGGTAGGACTGTGTTCTGAAGTAGGTAGGTAGAACTGCTCTCTGAGGTAGGTAAGTAGTACTGCGCTCTGAAGTAGGTAGGACTGCGCTCTGAAGTAGGTAGCACTGCTCTCTGAAGTAGGTAGGTAGGACTGCTCTCTGAAGTAGGTAGAACTGAGCTCTGAGGTAGGTAGGTAGGACTGCTCTCTGAGGTAGGTAGGTAGGTAGGTAGGTAGGTAGGTAGGTAGGTAGGTAGGTAGGTAGGTAGGTAGGTAGGTAGGTAGGTAGGTAGGTAGGTAGGTAGGTAGGACTGCTTTACTGCTCTGAAGTAGGTAGATAGACTGCACTCTGAAGTAGATAGGACTGCACTCTGAAGTAGGTAAGTGGGACTAAGGTAGGTAGAACTTTGCACTGAAGTATGTCGGTAGGACTGCGCTCTGAAGTACGTATGTAGGGTAGGAATCTTTTTCTATGAGTCTGCTGTTAAAAGTCTGACATAAAGTGTCTCACGGTACCAAACCAGACCACATCATACTTTATACACAACCTTTCATTTGTTTATTTGTGTTTATTTGCAGCCTGGTTACTGATACAGCCAAGAGGAGAGGAGAGAATAAGCTGGAAAACGTATTGGGGAAGTTAAAAGTATCAGAACAGATGTGTTGCTGATATTAAGGTCAACACCAACATTTTATATTTTTTTTATTATATTTGTTATCTTTTTTTAAGGGAAGGATCAGCTTTAAGATTGCAGATAGAAACTTGCTTCCATCAATGTAATTGTCTGCATCATTTCCAATCCCCCATATATTTTTCAGGTAAATATACAGTTTAAGTTGGATGTTTACATACACCTAAATACATTTAAACTCAGATTCCTGACATTTAATCCTAGTAAAGCCTTGTCTTAGGTCAGTTAGGATCACCACTTTATTTTAAGAATGGGAAATGTCAGAATAATAGTAGAGAGAATGATTTATTTCAACTTTTATTTCTTTCATCACATTCCCAGTGGGTCAGAAGTTTACATACACTCAATTAGAATTTGGTAGCATTGTCTTTAAATAGTTTAACCTGGGTCAAATATTGCAGGTAGCCTTCCACAACCTTCCCACAATAAGTTGGATGCATTTTGGCCCATTCCTCCTGACAGAGCTGGTGTAACTGAGTCAGATTTGTAGGCCTCCTTGCTCACACACACTTTTTCAGTTCTGCCCACAAATCTTCTGGGATTGAGGTCAGAGCTTTGTGATGGCCACTCCAATACCTTGACTTTGTTGTCCTTATCAAGCCATTTTGCCACAACTTTGGAAGAATGTTTGGGGTCATTGTCCATTTGGAAGACCCATTCGCGACCAAGCTTTAACTTCCTGACTGATGTCTTGAGATGTTGCTTCAATCATGATGCATCTATTTTGTGAAGTGCACCAGTCCCTCCTGCAGCAAAGCACCCCCACAACATGATGCTGCCACCCCCGTGCTTCACGGTTGGGATGGTGTTCTTCGGCTTGCAAGCCTCCCCCTTTTTCCTCTAAACATAACGATGGTCATTATGGCCAAACAGTTCTATTTTTGTTTCATCAGACCAGAGGACATTTCTCCAAAAAAGTATAATATGTGTCCCCTTGTGCAGTAGCAAACCATAGTCTGTCTTTGTTATGGAGGGTTTTGGAGCAGTGGCTTCTTCCTTGCTGAGCGGCCTTTCAGGTTATGTCGATATAGGACTCGTTTTACTGTGGATATAGATACTTTTTTACCGGTTTCCTCCACCATCTTCACAAGGTCCTTTGCTGTTGTTCTGGTATTGATTTGCACTTTTCACACCAAAGTATGTTTACCTCTAGGAGACAGAGCGCATCTCCTTCCTGAGCGGTATGACGGCTACGTGGTCCCAGGGTGTTTATACTTGCATGCTATTGTTTGTACAGATGAGCGTGGTACCTTCAGGCGTTTGGAAATTGCTCCCAAGGATGAACCACAGGTCCACCTCCAATTGACTCAAATGATGTCAATTAGCCTATCAGAAGCTTCTAAAACCATGACATCATTTTCTAGAATTTTACAAGCTGTTTAAAGCACAGTCAACTTAGTGTAAACTTCTGACCCACTGGAATTGTGATACAGTGAGTTATAAGTGAAATAATCTGTCTAAACAATTGTTGGAAAAATTACTTGTGTGTGCACAAAGTAGATGTCCTAACCGACTTGCCAAAACTACAGTTTGTTAACAAGAAATTTGTGGAGGGTTGAAAAATGACTCCAACCTAAGTGTATGTAAACTTCTTACTTCAACTTTATATATCGATATACACTACCGTTCAAAAGTTTGGGGTCACTTAGAAATGTCCTTGTTTTTGAAAGACAAGCAGATTATTTGTCCATTAAAATAACATAGAATTGATCAGAAATACAGTGTCGATGAGTAAATGAGTATTGTAGCTTTAAACTGCTGGTTTTCTATAAAATATTTACAACGGCGTACAGAGGCCCATTATCAGCAACCATCACTCCTGTGTTCCAATGGCATGTTGTGTTAGCTAATCCAAAGTTTATCATTTTAAAAGGCTTATTGATCATTCGAAAACCCTTTTGCAATTACGTTAGCACAGCTAAAAACTGGTGTTCTGATTAAAGAAGCAATAAAACTGGCCTTCTTTAGACTAGTTGAGTATCTGGAGCATCAGCATTTGTGGGTTTGATTACAGGCTCCAAATGGCTAGAAACAAATAACTTTCTTCTGAAACTCGTCAGTCTATTCTTGTTCTCAGAAATTAAGTCTATTCCATGCGAGACATTGCCAAGAAACCGAAGATCTCATGTAACGCTGTGTACTAATCCTTTCACAGAACAGCGCAAACTGGCTCTAACCAGAGTAGAAAGAGAAGTAAGGAGGCCCCGGTGCACAACTGAGCAAGAGGACAAGTACATTAGAGTGTTTCGTTTGAGAAACAGACGCCTCACAAGTCCTAAACTGGCAGCTTCATTAAATAGTACCTGCAAAACACCAGTCTCAACATCAACAGTGAAGAGGCTCCGGGGTGCTGGCCTTCTAGTGATGGTTGCTGATAATGGGCCTCTGTACACCTATGTAAATATTCCATTAAAAATCAGCCGTTTCCAGCTACAACAGTAATTTACAACATGAACGATTTCTACACTGTATTTCTGATCAATTTGATGTTATTTTAATGGACAAAAAAAAAAAATTCTTTCAACAACAAGGAAATATCTAAGTGACCCTAAACCTTTGAATGGTTGTGTATATACAGTACATACATATACATACCCATATACACATATATAAATATGGCTTAGGCATTGATATTCAATTATTACATTCTAAAATATGAGAATAATGTGGACGTTGCATGACTACATCAATTGGGGTAAGTCTGGCGACTTTTCTGTTTCCTGTGTGGCAGACGCACATAAAGCCATGAATAGCGGTAGCATTAATCTCACCGTCGCTGTTTTTAGAATGAGAAAGTGACCAAAAACCAGGTTGCTTTTTTTTAACAGAAGGATTTGTATGGAAAACCAAGTTGAAGCCAACATTAGATGTTGTCCTCATAATAACCGCACATGGTTTTACCTCAACAGAGTAGAGTAACACCCTTCAATTGAAGTAGCGGGAAACATACAAAAGTGGCCACATCTCACAGAAACGGCTAAAAATGTAATCACAGATAATTATAAGGGAGCATGGGAATTTATCAATTGACTACAATAATTACAAGGACTTTTCAGCCACCACATGTTTAAGGTAGGCCTATACCAGTACTTGAATTTCTGAGCTCCAAGTTCAACTAGGCTACTTCAAGCTCCTTGTATTGTTTAACATTGCAGTTGTAACATGGAAGCCAAGATGTATTTATCATGTTGTTTTGATTGAAAAACAGAAAGGAAGACGCAGCGCACTGCTGCTCATGCTCCCAGGTGATATTTATCTACAACAACGTTTCCACCCTTAGGTCTTCATCAGGCGTTGTTGTGGATGGATATCGCCTGGGAGCATGAGCAGCAGTGTGCTGCGTTTTTCAATTAAACAACATGATAAATACATTTTGGCTCCAGCAACTGCAGAAAGTACCTGGATGTGCTTATGTTCTTCAGCTTTTGTTCATGTTATTTCATTACCAGATCATATTGTCCAATAAGCCCACTAGGCAATGCCATTTGTTTCCATATAAATGCAGAATAATTATTAGGAATAGCGTTGGGTGTTGCGCTATAGCCTATCCTACACAATTGCACACAGTAGACTGTCCAATCATGAACTCGTTACCTTGATGCATTCTCTGTTAAATCTAACGAGATCCTGTTGTAAACCAAACCGACAACAACCGATGATCAACAACAATTCACTAGGGATATTTGATCAAACGTGGATCCAGGCACAACTGTCTTCACCAGCGTAACGAATGAGAGTCAAATATTCTTGACATTCCTTGCGAACACTTGGGGTGTTTTAATCGCATGCGCGATCACAACAGCTTTTTGTCACTTGACTATCATTCTGAAAATTCCTTCCTGGATCAGATGATGTGTGAAAATACGCATCCAACAAGTATTGTGCATAATTATTGAAGAACCACAGTGTCAATTTAGGTTTTAAGTATAAAGGTAAGGTGACTCTCGGTTAGAAGCATTCGTTTTTTGCAATCACATACAGGGCTCCGGGCAGCCGAGCGGAAATGGAGGAAAACTCGCCTCCCTGCGGACCTGGCATCCTTTCACTCCCTCCTCTCTACATTTTCCTCCTCTGTCTCTGCTGCTAAAGCCACTTTCTACCACTCTAAATTCCAAGCATCTGCCTCTCCTAGGAAGCTCTTTGCCACCTTCTCCTCCCTCCTGAATCCTCCTCCCCCCCCCCTCCTCCCTCTCTGCAGATGACTTCGTCAACCATTTTGAAAAGAAGGTCGACGACATCCGATCCTCGTTTGCTAAGTCAAACGACACCACTGGTTCTGCTCACACTGCCCTACCCTGTGCTCTGACCTCTTTCTCCCCTCTCTCTCCAGATGAAATCTCGCGTCTTGTGACGGCCGGCCGCCCAACAACCTGCCCGCTTGACCCTATCCCCTCCTCTCTTCTCCAGACCATTTCCGGAGACCTTCTTGCTTACCTCACCTCGCTCATCAACTCATCCCTGACCGCTGGCTACGTCCCTTCCGTCTTCAAGAGAGCGAGAGTTGCACCCCTTCTGAAAAAACCTACACTCGATCCCTCCGATGTCAACAATTACAGACCAGTATCCCTTCTTTCTTTTCTCTCCAAAACTCTTGAACGTGCCGTCCTTGGCCAGCTCTCCCGCTATCTCTCTCAGAATGACCTTCTTGATCCAAATCAGTCAGGTTTCAAGACTAGTCATTCAACTGAGACTGCTCTTCTCTGTATCACGGAGGCGCTCCGCACTGCTAAAGCTAACTCTCTCTCCTCTGCTCTCATCCTTCTAGACCTATCGGCTGCCTTCGATACTGTGAACCATGGTGGTGAATCGCATCTCTGCATGTCTGGCAGACATATCAGTGTGGATGACGGATCACCACCTCAAGCTGAACCTCGGCAAGACGGAGCTGCTCTTCCTCCCAGGGAAGGACTGCCCGTTCCATGATCTCGCCATCACGGTTGACAACTCCATTGTGTCCTCCTCCCAGAGCGCTAAGAACCTTGGCGTGATCCTGGACAACACCCTGTCGTTCTCAACCAACATCAAGGCGGTGGCCCGTTCCTGTAGGTTCATGCTCTACAACATCCGCAGAGTACGACCCTGCCTCACACAGGAAGCGGCGCAGGTCCTAATCCAGGCACTTGTCATCTCCCGTCTGGATTACTGCAACTCGCTGTTGGCTGGGCTCCCTGCCTGTGCCATTAAACCCCTTCAACTCATCCAGAACGCCGCAGCCCGTCTGGTGTTCAACCTTCCCAAGTTCTCTCACGTCACCCCGCTCCTCCGTTCTCTCCACTGGCTTCCAGTTGAAGCTCGCATCCGCTACAAGACCATGGTGCTTGCCTACGGAGCTGTGAGGGGAACGGCACCTCAGTACCTCCAGGCTCTGATCAGGCCCTACACCCAAACAAGGGCACTGCGTTCATCCACCTCTGGCCTGCTCGCCTCCCTACCACTGAGGAAGTACAGTTCCCGCTCAGCCCAGTCAAAACTGTTCGCTGCTCTGGCCCCCCAATGGTGGAACAAACTCCCTCACGACGCCAGGACAGCGGAGTCAATCACCACCTTCCGGAGACACCTGAAACCCCACCTCTTTAAGGAATACCTAGGATAGGATAAAGTAATCCTTCTCACCCCCCTCCTTAAAAGATTTAGATGCACTATTGTAAAGTGGCTGTTCCACTGGATGTCATAAGGTGAATGCACCAATTTGTAAGTCGCTCTGGATAAGAGCGTCTGCTAAATGACTTAAATGTTAAATGTAAATGTATTATACACATAAACATTGAACACAAAGCTTGATATACTAACTATGCGCAGTACCTAAATAAATTGTATTTCAAAATCAAAGCATCCAGGATCTTGTTCGCAGTGTTAGATAACGTTTACAGTCAAAAGGTTTGGGGCAACATTTCGACGTAAAAGTTGGCTGCTGTGACAAAAATACTGCTCAGACTGACCCCACACTGAGGAGCTGAAGCAAGACTGTCACACTTTCATGGATAGTGCCAGCAGCAAGGACCCCTGGCAACTCTCTCAAACAGTTGTGTCTAAAAATAGCTTTGAAAGTGTGCCAATCATTTTGTGAATGAAATGTCCCATGGAGTGGACAGTTATTTACTGAAGCTTGGCAAATAGAACATTATGCTGCTGTCTACTATAGTATCCAAGGATTAAATTATTCAAATTCATGCTGTTGAGTCAAGGGTGCTCAGTCTCTCTCTCACACCCACCCATCCACCCACCATGGGTGGGACATGGAGGGGGAGCATGACTGATGCCCTTCCATAGAGTGAGAGTAAATATCTTCAGAGCTATTACAAGCTTGCACCAACTGTATGATGTATGTCATGAGAGTAGTAACTCTGTTTGAAATGTGTATTTTAGTTTTACAGTGGTAGCTGTGATGTGATAAAACACTTGCTTAATTCACTCCATTTACCTCAGCAGATCATAGTCAGTGCAAGATACACATATTCACTGTTACATATCTAGACAGAAACATAAGGCTTTTACAATTAATAATAAGTCATAGCTTTAGAGATGTGCCTCTCTAAAATAGAATATAAAATAGACCCCTAAGTCAGCCATGGGCAAGCTGAGTGGAGGTACTGTCTATCTATGTGAGCCAGCCAGAGTGCCACAGCATGAGCAGGAGAGGAGAGGGAAAGAATGCAGGCAGCATGCCTGACAATCCCTCTGGCCATGGGGTGGAGGGTCAGACAGGTGTCCCTGTTCCCCCTATGGTCCCCCTCCATCACTGTTCCAAAGGCTCTAAATGAGCAGTTCCAAAGTCTTTTAATGAACAGCTATCTACCTCGCTTCCCACCCCCCCAGCTATGGCTGCTTGGGCCTTCTATTATTTGGGGGTGCTAGCCAGGGTTTCACAAGAGAGGTGTCTGAGCTTCATGACTGCTGACCTAATGGGGACAATGAGAGTTACTTAGGACTCCACTCCCAGAGTGTGGGAGTGAAAACAGCGCTTGCTAATTTGGCATGGAATTGTATTAAAGCCTGAGGGAGGTTGTACCAGGACCGAAACCACTTCCTCATCTCATCATGTCACCTTTCTTTCTCTCTCCGAGCTCAGGCTCAGGAGTCTCCCCACCCCTACCACCACCCTTACCACCCCTACCACCACCCTTACCACCACCCCTACCACCACCCTTACCACCACCACACCACCCCTACTACCACCCTTACCACCACCACCCCCACCACCACCACCTCTACTACCACCCTTCCCACCACCACCCTTACTACTACCACCGCCACCCTTACTACCATCACCACCACCACCACCATCGTTACCACCACCATCCCTACCACTACCACCCTTACCACCACCCCTACCACCACCATCACTACCACTACCACCACCACCACCACCACCACCACCACCACCACACCTACCACCCTTACCACCACCACCCCTACCACTAATACCACCACCAACACCACCACCACACCTACCACCACCACCCCTACCACCAATACCACCACCACCCCTAATACCAACGCCAACCCTACCACCACCACCCACCCCTACCACCAACAGCACCACCCCTACTACCACCCCCACCTCTACCCCTTATTCACTCCAGGGTCAGTCCTCTTTCAGAGGGTCATGATAGAAGTCCAAGGAGAGACCATTACTGTCCCATTAACACTACTGTTTTTGTTCCGTCAGCCTTGTCTGCCACTGCTATTACCTTATCTCATTCAAAAGAAAATACATTACCTTTTGTGTCAGAGAGAAAACATCCTTTGATGCAAAGCATAAGGTGCTCTGAATGAGATGGGATAACAGTGTCCCATTTCAAAATGGTATTTTTCTGTTCCTTTCCATGTAATGTTTGTCACATGTGTTGTGAATGGAACATGAACACAAAGACTAAATGGAACCTGTTTTCTAACAACATGAAGAGACCCTATCCTTTGAAGGGTCCACCCCCACCACTCTTACTACAACCCTTACCAACCCCCTACCACCCCCAACATCCCTAACACCATCATTAACACCACCACCACCCTTACCACCACCACCCCTACCACCACAACCCTTACCACCACCCCCCTACCACCACCATCACTACAACCAACACTACCAACACCACCCCTACCACCAACACCACCCCTACCAACACCACCACCACCAACACTATCACCACCCCTACCACCACCACCACCACCCCTACCACCAACACCACTACCCCTACCACCAAGACCACCACCACCAACACCCCCCTACCACCAACACCACCACAACCCCTACCACCCCTAGCACCACTACCCCTTATTCACTCCAGGGTCAGTCCTCTTTCAGAGGGTCATGATAGAAGTCCAAGGAGAGACCATTACTGGCCCATTAACACTGCTGTTTTTGTTCCGTCAGCCTTGTCTGCCACTGCTATTCCCTTATCTCATTCAAAAGAAAATACATTACCTTTTGTGTCAGAGAGAAAACATCCTTTGATGCAAAGCATAAGGTCCTCTGAATGAGATGGGATAACAAGTGTCCCATTTCAAAAGGGTATTTTCCTGTTCCTTTCCATGTAATGTTTGTCACGTGTTGTGAGTGGAACATGAACACAAAGACTAAATGGAACCTGTTTTCTAACAACATGGAGAGACCCTATCCTTTGAAGGGTCACTAATTGGTCAATAACTCAGCTGGTGAAAATGGAGGTAACAACCAAAGCCCGTTACAACAGTGGCTCTTTCCCAATTCGTCTTTCCTTCATCTTCGTGTCCTTTCTCCTCACTTCACATTGGAGGAGAAGATCCAAGGCCCCTCCACTCAGATCTTTCAGAAAAAGGTGAGGAGAGTGGATGCCAGCAATCAAGGAAATATAATTGGGAAAGAGTAATTTGGTAATTTGGTAATAATCTCTGGTAACAGTGCACAGGCAGAGTGGTTTTAATGTTGTGTCTGCCCCTGTAGTTGAGGCCCTTCCTGTTCCTGAAACCCAAGTCTGTGTAAAACAGAAAGCATCCACACAGACAGAACAGGCCTGTGATTCAGACACTGAGCATCTGTACTGAGTGATTTCTTCCAATGAGCATGAACTCAGCACCGGCTGCTGCTTTATGGATGGATTTGTCCCTGATTTCATGGTTTAGGGAGTGGCCGACTCCTCTTTCCGCACGGGGATTACTGAGCGGGACAAATGGCATCAAGTATGCATCTGGGAACAGCTGCTGGCCAACATGACCGCCTCTATGTACAGAGCCCACGCTCTGTAGGCAGGCCAGTTCATTACAACCCTCTTTCTTTCCCAGGGATATTCTCAAAACCAACACACCCATGGGGGTATACCTTCCACCCATAGGGGTATACCTTCCACCCATAGGGGTATACCTTCCACCCATAGGGGTATACCTTATGTAGTAGGTGTTCGTGAAACCTCACCAGCCACTTTACACTCACTGAGTTGTAACACATCAAACTCACATAGGTTAAACTTACACACAGAGCTAAAATAGTTATCTGATATACTGTATGTAACCAGAGTAACTAGGATCACAGGTTTGAAGGATCTTGTTCTGTGGTTTTAGGTCTTTCATATCGGTCCGTTCACAAATAGATTACTGGAAGTCTATGGATAATCCAAATCATGCATGTGAATGTACGAGCCTTGAAGTGTAAAGTGGGCATTGGTCTATAGTCTATTGTTGGTGGTCCTGGTATTCGTGTTCATTGGTATGTGTTTGTACTTAAAGTGTATTGCTTTCAGATTACACATTTTGTGATGCAAGCTAAGCCACATGGGTTGCGTCATCACATACAGTTGAAGTCAGATGTTTACATACACTTTAGCCAACTACATTTAAACTCAGTTTCTCACAATTCCTGACATTTAATCCTTGTAACAATGCCCTGTCTTAGGTCAGTTAGGATCACCACTTTATTTTATGAATGGTAAATATCAGAATAATAGTAGAGAGAATGATTTATTTCAGGTTTTATTTCTTTCATCGCATTCCCAGTGGGTCAGAAGTTCACATACACTCAATTAGTATTTGGTAGCATTTCCTTTAAACTGTTTAAATTGGGTCAAATGTTTCGAGTAGCCTTCCACAAGCTTCCCACAATAAGTTGGGTGAATTTTGGCCCATTCCTCCTGACAGGGCTGGTGTAACTGAGTCAGATTTGTAGGCCTCCTTGCTCGCCCACGCTTTTTCAGTTCTGCCAACATATTTTCTATGGGCTTGAGGTCAGGGCTGCATGATGGCCACTCCAATACTTTGACTTTGTTGTCCTTAAGCCATTTTACCACAACTTTGGAAGTTTGCTTGGGGTCATTTTCCATTTGGAAGACCCATTCGCGACCAAGCTTCAGATGTTGCTTCAATATATCCACATCGTTTTTCTGCCTCACGATGCCATCTATTTTGTGAAGTGCACCAGTCCCTCCTGCAGCAAAGCACCCCCACAACATGATGCTGCCACCCCCGTGCTTCATGGTTGGAATGGTGTTCTTCGGCTTGCAAGCATCCCCTTTTTCCTCTAAACATAACGATGGTCATTATGGCCAAACAGTTCTATTTTTGTTTCATCAGACCAGAGGACATTTCTCCAAAAAGTACAATCTTTGTCACCGTGTTCAGTTGCAAACTGTAGTCTGGCTTTTTAATGGCGGTTTTGGAGCAGTGGCTTCTTCCTTGCTGAGCGGTCTTTCAGGTTATGTCGACATAGGACTCATTTTACTGTGGATATAGATACTTTTATACCTGCTTCCTCCAGCATCTTCACAAGGTCCTTTGCTGTTGTTCTGGGATTGAGTTGCACTTTTCGCACAAAAGTACGTACAGCTCTAGGAGACAAGGCTTCTCCTTCCTGAGCGGTATTATATTATTATTATTATTATATTATGACGGCTGCCTGGTCCCATAGTGTTTATACTTGCATACTATTGTTTGTACAGATGAACGTGGTACCTTCAAACTGTGACTAACTGGCTGTGTCAATGATCTATTACAAACATATTCTACAGCTGATGTCGTTTAACATGTGGTTCTCAAATTAGACACACTAATTAAGAGAATGTGACTCAGATAGTTGCCCATTTCAGAACGTTGTCAGCATAAAAACGTATTGTATAGTAGGCTACACACTTTGCCATCATAAATTCAAAGTCATTGCTTGAAAAATTGTTTAAAGTCTTTCTATCCATACTTTTGGAAATTCATTTAGCTGCAAAACTGCAACATCCATAATCATTTCAGGCCATTCAACAGAAGAGGTTACTGAGGGACAATAATTGTCTAGGTCTCCAACCTGGGTTCCATGACATGTATAAACAGCCCTGACTGAATGAGTTTTGAAGTTATGTTAGTAAAATGTCTGTTTATAGTGTCATCCATTATGCGTCTTAATATGGCGTTGATGACAAGCCTGCTAACAGTCGATCCCCGATTTCTGCCTGGCGTATAAAACATCAGCATTCGTTGGTCATTTACAAGAGTATTCATCATCTGATCTGCAACGGTTCTGAAATGTTTAGATTGGTCATTTACAAGAGTCATCATCTGATCTACAACGGTTCTGAAAAGTTTAGATTGGTCATTTACAAGAGTATTCATCATCTGATCTGCAACGGTTCTGAAATGTTTAGATTGGTCATTTACAAGAGTCATCATCTGATCTACAACGGTTCTGAAAAGTTTAGATTGGTCATTTACAAGAGTCATCATCTGATCTGTAACGGTTCTGAAAAGTTTAGATTGGTCATTTACAAGAGTATTCATCATCTGATCTGTAACGGTTCTGAAATGTTTAGATTGGTCATTTACAAGAGTATTCATCATCTGATCTGTAACGGTTCTGAAATGTTTAGATTGGTCATTTACAAGAGTCATCATCTGATCTGCAACGGTTCTGAAATGTTTAGATTGGCCAATATCCACGTTCACCTCTTCACATGATGTTTCGCATTTCTATTGATGAACATCTGTTTATGTTATGTTATGTCCTTTCTAGGGAGTTTTTCCTAGCCACCGTGCTTCTACACCTGCATTGCTTGCTGTTTGGGATTTTAGGCTGGGTTTCTGTACAGCACTTTGAGATATCAGCTGATGTACAAAGGGCGATATAAATACATTTGATTTGATTTATGTTAAGCAAAGCATTTCATTCAAATTAAAACATAAAGTATAGATTTACTAAATGAACTGTTCAAAATGTGTCCCAACACAGCCCTAACTCCTGCACTGTGGAAATACAGGACAAACACAGCTAAAACTACTTAAACTTAAATCATGTTTAAACTGCTTTAAATAACACATATACACCCAAGTTCAAGTCTGACAAGCAGACTGTGAGAAAATGTCAAATGTATACCTTTGTAGCTCAGTTGGTAGAGCATGGTGCTTGTAATGCCAGGGTAGTGGGTTCAATTCCCAGGACCAGCCATATGTAAAATGTATGCACGGATACAAGTTGCTTTGGATGAAAGTGTCTGCTAAATGGCATATATATTATAGCCTGAAATTGAAATGGCTCCAATTCTGTGTGATTTACGAAAGTGTAGGCCATAAAGTATGTAGAGTAACACTAGAACAGTATGATATTTCCTACCTGACCAAGGCCAGCCACCAGCACACACAGCACTGCCAACCCCCTTGATGTCATCTCCTGTGCCAGCATGCGATCTTCTCAATGAACCCCAACACGTACTGTACCCAATGACCACAGTGGCACCTCTTTCTCAAACCAGTTTTAAGAGAAGCTCAGGGTTTCTCACGGTACTGGAAAATGGAACCAAATGTCTCAAATCCAAACCCCCTGTGTGTCTCTCTCCCTCTCTCTGGGCAGTGAGTGCAGAGGCGATTGAGTGACAGCACATGTGCGCTGGGGTGCATGGGAGGGCTGAAGTCTGAAATTCTAACCCCTTAGCCCTCAGAGTCTCCAACTGGGACACACCCCAGCTATGGGCAGGGAAGTAGGGGGTCACTGGATGCAGAGAGAGAAAGATGGATATATTGAGATAGCAAGAGCGAGAGACCAAGAGAAAGACAATTGTAAAGAGTGTGACAGAGGGGAAAGGAGAGATGGAGACAGAAAGATAGAATGATATAGTGAGGGAAATAGGGAAATAAAGGAGTGTGGAGAGGAGAGCGGAAGAGCAGCTGGTGGCTGTGCTGTGTTGAGAGAGCCATGGTGAAGGTCAGTCCTCAGCAGCAGTGTTCAGTCAGTCACTGCTCTGCTCTGGCCTGCCTGCCTGCTGTCCCTGACCCTGGAACACACAGCCCAGGAGGAGCCTCTGCTGTATGTACACACTCACACACAACACTGCACTCACCCTCAATGAACTAATGAAATATTCACTGTCGCAAAGAGAACACATGTCCAAAACTACGTCATCTGACTGAACTCCCTAAATTCAGTTAGAGAAGCTCCTCTCTCTACTGTTCTGAACAGGTCACCTGCTTTTCACTAACTCTGGCACAGACACAAGCCTGTTGCCCAGCTGGAGGTAATTAAATGTCCTAAGGGTGCATATGTAAGGTGAATGCACCAATTTGTAAGTCGCTCTGGATAAGAGCGTCTGCTAAATGACTTAAATGTAAATGTAAATATGAACCTTTACTGTCCATGCAGTTCTGTTATGTGTATGTTGGGCCCTCAGAAATATAGACCATTTTCCCGACACCCTTTCATCTTCAGCTGTTTGGAACACCATGTCAAAACAGCAGGTGAAGAAGATCTACTGCTCTCTGTGCATTATAGTATGGCACTTCTTTTATGGCAGTGAGAAATCTTTCAATCTGCTGAATCTCTCAAAAAGCATCCTTGAAGGGTGCCTGACTCTGCAGTTGTGAGGAGTCTTTAAAGAGCAGAGAGGAGGAGATAGTGTTAAGTTTGTAGAGATGTGGAGCTAGGCCTCTCAGCCAGTCCAGACTGTTGTTTTTCTCCTCAGAGATTGCAGCTCACTTACTGATCTCTGTTTTTCACCCTCTGCGCTGACTGCTGATTGATATGAGGCGGCCAGAGGTGAGAAGAGGGGAGAAAAACGGGGAAGCACCGTGGGATCTTAAAACCAGACTGTTCTCCACGCAACTCTCAGTGTTCATCACCCCTGTCTCTGCGTGTTCTCTAGGGTCTGAGGTTAAAATGGGTAGCTGACTTTACACCAGGCACTTGTACAGATAGTAGTCAACCTGTGCCCAGCACATTCCCCCTTGTCCTCCCACTCGCCAAGTGTCCTTTTGGGTGATGATGTAATTTTGTATAAAGTTTTATCGTTGTTGTTCTGAACCCATTGCCCACAAGACGTTGTGGCTTTGTCAAGTTCGCAACCCCCCACCCCCACCCCATCCATTGGCTGCGCCTAATCTACACTGTACTGAAACATGCATGGCTTGAGATGCTGACACTGGTCGAGTGTGTGTCGCTAGCTACCTAGTTTCCATATCAACAGAACTGTCACAGTAGAATAATTAAGTGATAATGCCCGAGAAGCCAGTGTTTGGAGGATATATTGTTTGTCAAGGGCCTCCAAACACCAACTTCGAGGGCATTATCACATTTATAGAATGGGTTACCAACATATTCAAATAAATGATTGACATATTTTCATTCAAAACGTTATTTTGATGAATTTATTCATCAAGTCCCTTGGGTTGCTACCCAAGCCGGCTGGTCATTCGTTCTATCGGTTTGGTTGCTAGAGACACGACCTGGTCGTTCACTCTTTTTGTTCTGTATCTATGGACGCGACCCAGTCATTCGTTCAAAATGTTCCAATTGTCACGTTCGTCGTATTAATGAGACCAAGGCACAGTGTGATATGAATACATTCTTCTTTAATAAACGAAGAACACTAAACAAAATAACAAAACGAACGTGACGCTAGTGGGGCAAAAAAATATTTAGTCAGCCACCAATTGTGCAAGTTCTCCCACTTAAAAAGATGAGAGGCCTGTAATTTTCATCATAGGTACACTTCAACTATGACAGACAAAAGTAGATTTTTTTTTTTTAAACACATTGTAGGATTTTTAATGAATTTATTCGCAAATTATGGTGGAAAATAAGTATTTGGTCAATAACAAAAATGTATCTCAATACTTTGTTATATACCCTTTGTTGGCAATGACAGAGGTCAAACGTTTTCTGTAAGTCTTCACAATGTTTTCACACACTGTTGCTGGTATTTTGGCCCATTCCCCCATGCAGATCTCCTCTATAGCAGTGATGTTTTGGGGCTGTTGCTGGGCAACACGGACTTTCAACTCCCTCCAAAGATTTTCTATGGGGTTGAGATCTGGAGACTGGCTAGGCCACTCCAGGACCTTGAAATGCTTCTTACGAAGCCACTCCTTCATTGCCCAGCGGTGTGTTTGGGATCATTCTCATGCTGAAAGACCCAGCCACTTTTAATCTTCAATGCCCTTGCTGATGGAAGGAGGTTTTCACTCAAAATCTCACGATACATGGCACCATTCATTCTTTCCTTTACACGGATCAGTCGTCCTGGTCCCTTTCCAGAAAAACAGCCCCAAAGCATGATGTTTCCACCCCCATGCTTCACAGTAGGTATGGTGTTATTTGGATGCAACTCAGCATTCTTTGTCCTCCAAACACGACGAGTTCAGTTTTTTCCAAAAAGTTATATTTTGGTTTCATCTGACCATATGACATTCTCCCAATCTTCTTCTGGATCATCCAAATGCTCTCTAGCAAACTTCAGACGGGCCTGGACATGTACTGGCTTAAGCAGGGGGACACGTTTGGCACTGCAGGATTTGAGTCCCTGGCGGCGTAGTGTGTTACTGATGGTAGGCTTTGTTACTTTGGTCCCAGCTCTCTGCAGGTCATTCACTAGGTCCAATTCAGGCCACCATAGACCAACATATACAGGATAACACCATGACAATTCAAAAACACCTAGACAATACAAAAACTAAACCAACCACCCTTGTCACACCCTGACCTAACCAAAATAATAAAGAAAACAAAGATAACTAAGGTCTGGGCGTGACACCAAATGCCATACTGGCTGGAAACATTCTTATCCCTTGCTTGCTAGCTAGCCGACTACGGCTAATTTATTCTGCATCTAGAATAACAGCAAAGTAGCTGCATTTGCATATGTTTAAGCTGTTTTCTATTGGCATTTATTTGGATACATCCATAACAATGAGCTAATGAGGCGCGATTTCAGCCTCGTTTCGTTTGACCTTTTTTCTATTTACATTGCATCGTATATATCCATACAAATTATGCCAGTTGATTTCATAATTTCGATTGTCTGAGAAATGCTGCCTGCCTGTCTGTCTCATCCCGACTCCCAACACGTTAATTACTATGGGACAGTTGGAGATCGAATTTGAATGGAACAGAGTAAATAGGCATTTTAACGTCATAGATTTAGCCGGTAGTAATTTGTGGAATAGACACCGGAATGCGGTTTTACCCAATCGGCATTCAGGATTAGACCCACACGTTGTATAACATTTGATTAACACTTAATATACTGTACATCATCATGAACATTTTGTAATGGTTTTCTTCCGTGGAAGGAGAGGAGGACCAAAATGCAACGTGGTTAGTGTTCAACATGTTTAATATAGATGATAAACGAGAACACTTACAAAATAACAAGTGTGAAAACAGTCCTATCTGGTGCATAGACACAAATACAGAAGACAACCACCCACAAAACCCAACACAAAACAGGCTACCTAAATATGGTTCCCAATCAGAGACAATGACAAACACCTGCCTCTGATTGAGAACCATATCAGGCCCAACAACAAACCCAACATAGAAACACAAAACATAGAATGCCCACTCAGCTCACGTCCTGACCAACACTAAAACAAAGAAAACACAGAAGAACTATGGTCAGAACATGACACATTTGGTCTGGTTGGCTGATATGTTCAGCAGAGAGAACCAGAATGACCAGCCTGGTCTCATAGACTAGAAGTAACATAGTAAATGTAAATCTGGGACAGTCAAATTAGTATCATATGTTACGTTTGGTAGGGTTATATAAGACAGAAGGTTACTTAATTTACTGCAGCAGGGTAAATCAGGGTCACACAGAGTGTTTATTAGTAGTCTTAAACAAATCTACTTGGAAACAAAAGTATACACCTCACAGACATGGTCATGGGCAACAACAACAAAAAGAAGACACTTGTACCATGTCAGATATAGAGTTAGAATGTATAGAAAATGTAGTTTGCATCCCAATATAACACTCTAAATGCACCACAGAAGATTGAAATATAACTAAACCGTTTGACATAAAAACATCAGATTTTCAGAGTAAATGTTTTTTTTTTAATGAATTAATGAGCCCAATAGAGGGAGATTTGGTCATTGACTGCAAGAAAGGACTACAGGAAAAATGAAAGGCGGGTGGATTCGTGGACATATAAGGCAAACGTCTAGCAACCCAAAGGTAAGTGTTAGCCACCTAGCTAACGTTAGCCACAACAAATTGGAATTCATAACATATACTATTGCAAATTCGTAACATACTGTACTAATTTTAATTCCTAACATGTCATACGAAATGGATGATGGACATCCACAAATTAATACATAACATACAAAACGTAAAATATCATACAAAATGGAGGTAGACAGATTTACATTTACTATGTTACATTTACACCTGAGTCCAGGTTCCAGCGACAGAGGGGAGTGGCTGCATCAACGACCCTCCCTCCAACCCAACTCCATCCCTTCCTCAGTCGGCCTACTAGGTAGGCCTAGTGTATACTAAAATATCCTCACAAGACACTAACCAGCCAGCCATATATCTTGATTTAAATTATTAAGTTATTATTTAAAAGCATTAAAGAGAAATCACAATCAATGAAAAAAACTAAATCGAGCTAGCTAAGATTTACATCAACCATCAACATCAATGATCAGCTGGTAGCCCACCCTCTTTTCCCAATGTCAATCATGTCTTTAGGAAGCACTGTTACTAGCTTGCTTACAATTTGTGATGAGTGTGTTGTTGCCGAAATAAATAGGCCTATGCCTTTTTTCAGTTAGAGCACCTACCCCCTGAAAGGTCTGTGCACGACCCTGCATTACACCATGTTTCCCAATGTACTAAAGCTGTCCATCCAGCATGGTTCTGGGAGGCAAGATCCACAGTTACACTGTGGTTTAAAGGTTGTTTAAATCTACTTGTGTGGGGCAATGGAATTATTATGGAAGAAATAAGGTGATTTGTAGCAAAAGTGTGAAACAGACTATTGAAACGTATGTAAAAGTTGGAAGTGTATTAAAGTTTAAGTATATACTGGGCACACTGGTTAAATCAATGTGGTTTCCACGTCATTTCAATGAAATTACTTTGAACCAAAGTGGAATAGACGTTGAATTGACTTCTGTGCCCAGTGGGTACACTAGGCCTATAAAAGGAGTGAAGATAGCTGGTGTGTTGGCAAACCCTGCTATGTGCGATGAATGAATGTCTGTCCATGAATGTCTGTGGAAGTTCCTAGGCTGACTGAGGGATGAATGTGCAGCACCTGTCTCTGTCAAGTTAGTGGAGCAGCTGGCAGGAGCCGTCCCATTCCCCATTCCTCCACCCCTGTATGCCCACAACTCAAACTCCATCCCCTCATTCCTCAGCCAGACCAGGGGGGGTGGAGACGAGGTGGTTGGATTCCCTTCTGATCAAAGGGAAGTCTACTGCCCACTTCTGGCCATCCACGGTCTCACGCCAACTCTACATTTCTCGTTGCACTAGCTGAGTTTCAATGCTTTCTCATTGTACAAAGTATAACCTCAATATGCTGTTTTTTTGTAAGCAATACAACAACAACAAAAACTGTTATTGTCACAGATAATTAAAAAAAATATTATTCTTTATTTGACTATTTTCTACATTGTATAATACTAGTAATGACATCGAAATTATGAAATAACACATGGAATCATGTAGTAACTAAAAAATGTGTTAAATAACAAATATATTTTAGATTCTTCAAAGTAGCCACCCTTTGCCTTGATGACACTCTTGGCATTCTCTCAACCAGCTTCTCCTGGAATGCTTTTCCAACAGTATGAAGGAGTTCCCACATATGCTGAGCACTTGTTGGCTGCTTTTCCTTCGCTCTGCGGTCCAACTCATCCCTAACCAAGCTCAATTGGGTTGAGGTTTGGTGATTGTACAGGTCAGGTCATTTGATGCAGCACTCCATCACTCTCCTTCTTGGTCAAATAGCCCTTACACAGCCTGGAGGTGTGTTTGGTCATTGTCCTGTTGAAAAACAGATGATAGTCCCACTAAGTGCAAACCAGATGGGATGGTGTATCGCTGCAGAATGCTGTGGTAGCCATGCTGGTTAAGTGTGCCTTCAATTCTAAATAAATCACAGACAGTGTCACCAGCAAAGCACCCCCACACCATCACATCTCCTCCTCCATGCTTCACGGTGGGAACCACACATGCGTAAATCATCCGTTCACCTACTCTGTGTCTCACAAAAACACGTCGGTTGGAACCAAAAATCTCCAATTTGGACTCATCGGACCAAAGGACAGATTTCCACCGGTCTGATGTCCATTGCTTGTGTTTCTTGGCCAAAGCAAGTCTCTTCTTATTATTGGTATCCTTTAGTAATAGTTTCTTTGCAGCAATTTGACCATGAAGGCCTGATTCACGCAGTCTCCTCTGAACAGTTTATATTGAGATGTGTCTGTTCCTTGAACTCTGTGAAGCATTTATTTGGGCTGCAATCTGGGGTGCAGTTAACTCTAATGAACTTATCTTCTGCAGCAGAGGTAACTCTGAGTCTTCCTTTCATGTGGTTGTCCTCATGAGAGCCAGTTTCATCATTGCGCTTGATTGTTTTGCAACTGCACTTGAAGAAACTTTCAAAGTTCTTGAAATGTCCCTTATTGACAGACCTTCATGTCTTAAAGTCATGAGGGACTGTCATTTCCCTTTGCTTATTTGAGCTGTTCTTGCCATAACATGGACTTGGTCTTTTACCAAATAGGGCTGTCTTCTGTACACCCCCCCCCCCCTACCTTGTCACAACACAACTGACTGTCTCAAACACATTAAGAGGGAAAGAAATTCCACAAATTAACTTTTAACAGGGCACATCTGTTAATTGAAATGCATTTCAGGTGACTACCTCACAAAGCTGCTTGAGAGAATGCCAAGAGTGTGCAAAACTGTCCTCAAGGCAAAGGGTGACTACTTTGAAGCATCTCAAATATAAAATACATTTTGATTTGTTTTACACTTTTTTGGTTGCTACATGATTCCATATATGTTATTTCATAGTTTTGATGTCTTCACTATTATTATACAATGTGGAAAATAGTAAAAATAAAAATAAATAAAAACCTTGAATGAGTAGGTGTGTGCAAACTTTTGACTGGAACTGAATGTATTAAGTAAGAAGTAGTCAAGCATTTGAGAAGAACAGAAAAAGTCCATCAAAAAGCTACAGAGAAAATGTCAAGCAGAAATGATGAGAGCAGTCATTTCTGGTGTTAATCATGCTTGATAACTTTATTAAGAGTATGGCTCACCTCTACTCTCATCTGTCCCTTTTGAGCTTTTACATGCAATGCCCATGGAGGTGATAATAGTAAGAGCAGCCTGTGGTGGTTTGGGGCTCATTCTCTATGTCATTATAGACTCTGCAGGGGTGACAGGTGGCTCTCACCATTCTGAAGCAGCAATAAGAATAGTAACAAGCATAGCAACCTGTCTCCCCATCAGGCCCAGAGATAATGAGACAGCCGGTACAGGGGTGTGTCATTAGAAAAACACTCTGGGTGTCCTCATTATAATTATACTGCCTAAGGTGTATATGATGGTGCTGGAAATAAGACGGCTATGTGAATGGACACTACGGTTTTGTGTTTTGTCTCTGGATTGATCTCTAGCAATTGTTTAATAAAACATGTCTTATTGGCTTAGAAAGTATTTTACGTTCTTCCATCCCTGTATATTTAATGTATTACCAATTCATACTCTGTGTTGTTATGATTAGGGAGTTTGTACTAGTTGGCGAGTAAATAATCAAGGAGTTCATACTCACCAGAAGAGGGCAGTGGAAGACTATCTAACAGTCACATTAGGCTTGCAGAGACGCTCCTTCACTGGTCCTAACACATCTACTGCCTCCTTTTGCTTGTCGTTAAATCTAGATCTTCTTATTCCCTCCTCTCTTTCTCAGTGGCTATGAAGGATAATGTTAATCAGTGGTAATCTTCATCACCCTGGTTAGTTTCTTGTTTCACCTCAACTATGAGATACAATATTTAGGTTCAGCAAGCCCCATTTAGCATGAATGATGTGACCATTCATCCACAGCCTGTTGTAGGCATATACCCTAATGATCCTATTTGCAATCAACTGCAGATACAATAAAGCAGGGCTACTCAAGTAGGGGAGACCGGAGATGGTTGTAACACTTAGATTTATTAGATTTATTATTATTATTTATTATATTCAAAATGTGATGGGAACAACCTCCATCTGTCTGCTACAAATTGGTATTGGTATTATCACTCTAAATCAATTAGACAAGGTGTGACTTTGTCTCAAATGCAAGGAGTGAAATGTTACAACTTACCCCACCTCATGGGTCAGCTGTAACAGGGCTGGCGGTGAAATGTAACAGTTTAAATCATGACGTGCAACAAGAAATTGAAAGCCTTTATTGAGAACATGAGAACAATACTGTGTAACATTTGTGTTGCAAAAATAAGGTCATTAATACAAATCATAAAATGTATATTATTTTTACACTCCATTAACTGGCCCTTCTCAACTAAACAACAACATCTGTACTAAACAACTGAATATGTGTGTGTGTGTGCGTGCGCGAGTGAGTGAATTTGAGAGAGATAGAGCAGTGGTGAGTGTGTGTGAATGTTGGACATGATTACTCAATCAGAGTCACAGTGGGATGGTAGTCCTGCGGCATATGCTTGGTGAAAATGACTTTCTTACTAAATCTGATGTTTATCAATAAAATCTGCAGAGTTTATCGAAGGGTCTTGCTTCTTCACATGAGGGTTGAGGAATAAACTGAGCATGTGCACAGTGGGTCACATGACTTTAGCTTGTTCCTGATTGGAGATATTGAGAGTGTACAACCATCCCCGGTCTCCCCTACAGTAGTTTTTTAGAAGGTCCGGTCACACAGATTTCCTAGGTGGTAAAGGTCCGAATGGATATTGTCATTTATCGGCGTAATAACAAACCCTCCCCATGTAACCCCAAACTTGTTCACACCTTTTTTGTTGGCAGAGACCACATTTTGCAGTTTTAAGGCACATTTCCTGCAGTTCTACACATTTTTCATGGGGCTGTGATTTTTTTTGTATTCTGTTTTAAAGCTAATTTCTGGCAATTCTACAAGTTTTTTCATGTCTTATGTGTGTGTTTACATGATACTAGGGGTCAAAGCCCGACCAGGTTTTTGTAGTCGGGAACCGCAGTCTGTATTGACCCCGTTCTGCCAGCTGAGTATGGAGGCAATAGAGATGTGATAGCTCACCAATAAATTCAGTTTGAGATTTTTGGCATCACCCAACAGTTAAAAAAACAATAGTGTTAGAATTCTGCTGTTTCATGTTGTTGAAGTTGAGTCCATTCTAAGGTTTCCAGGAAAATCTGCCCGTTGACACTTATCTTTGTTATGAGAGCCCATTCAGGTCGATGGTCCTGAATGAGCTGAGCCGAGGTGCTTTCAATGTCTTTGTTAGATTCCCTTTTAGAAATGAACAAACGTTATAATATCTGTCCGCATTATACATAATTATCAATATCAGCATTCATCTGAATATGGTCTGTCATTAGATTTATTTCTCCAATAATTGTATGATTTTATAACATGATAATAAAGACAGAGGTCAAAAATAACAACATATCATATGCCACAGATCTTCAAGTTAATATATATTGTTGATAACTAGAGGAGCCTCCAGTTTTGGAGAATAATTCATAAACGAATTTCAAATCAATCCTGCTCTGTGAAGTGTCAAAACCAGCGTGTGTTGGTGCAGAAAAAATGATGGTTTCTAGCAGTGAAACTAGATCAAAGTCTGTTTGTTTTTCTTTTTGATTCATCTCTTGCGTTCTCTGTATTCCATCTCTCTCTTTATAAGACAGACAAGGCTATGCTTTAAGGGGTCTGAGAGTAGCATACCCATCAGACCCCCTCTACCCCTGCGCCCAAACACACAGGCCAACCACAACACAAACGGAGCACAGACGGAACACAGAGAGGGGTGTTTCTAGACTGGCGAGGGTTAAAACCTACAGCCACCTGTCCAACCAGACATGTCCATTCTTCCTCCTTTAATGACCTCCCTGAACAGGAGAAGAGCGGAGAGAGAAAGGAATAGACACCCAGACTCAGGAAAGATCAGTCCATTCTGACATGAATCACTACCTATCTGAATAAGATCAGTCAGGATCAGGAGGGTCAAACAGCTATGGGAATTAAACACATGTAATAGCAAACTATTAACAATGACATGGGATGAAGCTGTGGGTTTTGAAGAGGGAGCACAATTTTATTGAGAGACAGTGGTGGGCAGACAGACAGGGGAGGTTGAGCTAGCTGGAGCTCCACTAGCTAGAGCCAATTAGAGCTAACACATATGACACACTTGACTCCCTCGTTTGAACCGTGGGCTGGGATAATGGGCCTCTTCCTGCAGCTCAATCGATGACACAGAGTCCCTGGGCGGACATCTACCTCACTACACACACACAGAGAGAGAGAGAGAGAGAGCGTCTTACCGCCTGTCAGGAAGGCAAATGTCAGCTCTCTCTTGTACACGTGGACACAATCAATCAAATTCAATCAAATTTATTTATGAAGCCCTTTTTACATCAGCAGATGTCACAAAGTGCTATACAGAAACCCAGTCTAAAAACCCCAACAGCAAGCAATGCAGATACACACACACACACACAATAAATTGTATGATAACAGATGGACAGATAGACACACACAAATACATACTCACAGATAAACATACACAAATAACACAAGAGCCTTTCAGAAAGATGTTCCATTCTACAGCCAGCCATAAGCAACAAAGCATGCCTCCATCTATCCCCAGGGGGGTTCCTGGACTGTCTGAGGGCAGCCGTGTCATGGGGATTACACACATATTAATGCATATGTAATATACTGTATATAAGCCCACAGCTATAGAAAGGCCTCTGTCTGTGAGATACAGTTACTGACTGGGATCAGATACCTCTCTGCTGTTATTAGTCAAGACGTCAAGACGCTGTCATATGGTAATGTAGTACTGTAGAGTAACCATACCATGTATACTCGTGAGTCATTTTGAAATAGGCAAAATGAGAAGAAAACTAACCAAATCCAACTGAACCAGTGGTCAGTTTTTCCACAGTAACTCCAGGGCTGGCTAACAGTATTGTGAGAGCAATGTGACAGAAGAGTTGATTCGGGACTGGGTAGGTGTGTGTGCTTGTGTGTGTATGTGTGTGTGTGGTGTGCGTGTACATGTGCGTGTGTGTGTGTGTGTGTGTGTGTGTGTGTGTGTGTGTGTGTGTGTGTGTGTGTGTGTGTGTGTGTGTGTGTGTGTGTGTGTGTGTGTGTGTGTGTGTGTGTGTGTGTGTGTGTGTGTGTGTGTGTGTGTGTGTGTGTGTGTGTGTGTGTGTGTGTCAGTGGGGACCATCCTCAGTGAATTTCATAAAAGTTCAAAATAGAGAAACATTAAAAAAGAGAACTAAATATATTCATATGTCACCAAATAATTTATTAAAACACACTGTTTGCAATGAAGGTCTACAGTAGCCTCAACAGCACTCTGTAGGGTAGCACCATGGTGTAGCCGGAGGATAGCTAATTTCCATCCTCCTCTGGGTACATTCACATTGACTTCAATACAAAACCTAAGAGGCTTGTAGTTCTCACCCCCTTCCAAAGACTTACACAGTAATTATGACAACTTCTGGAGGACTTCTTCTAACCTATTAGAACTCTTATAGCATGAACTGACATGTTGTCCACCCAATTAAAGGATCAAATAATTAATCTAGTACTAAAAGCATAAGCTACAGCTAGCTAGCACTGCAATGCATGAAATGTTGTGAGTAGTTCACTCAAAGAGAGAGAAAAACAATAGTTCAACAGTTTTCAACAAATTAATTTCTTCAAAAAGAAGGAGAAGAAAGAGAAAGAGAGCTAGCTATATTTTGTTTTATTTTTTTAAACTTTCACTTACTTAGCTAGTGAATGCAGCTAGCTTGTTTAGCCTACTCAAACACCCGGCTCAAACGGAGAGGGATGCTATGTTAGTTAGCTAGCTATGGCTATTCAACACTGGAACTTTTCCAAGTCAAGGTAAGCTTTAGGTTTTATTAATTTATTGCCACCGGGGTCCACCAATGTAACTGCTAAACTATTTGCTGTACACTGTACTGCAGGATTGTAGCAGGTTTACTAACGTGTTAGTTCTTGGAGCTATGTTGACTATGAGGTTAGCTAATATGGTGACAACGATGCAGGCTGTATGTAGCGGTTAGCGGTTATGATATGAAGCTTTGACTTGGAAAGGTTTTTTCGCCTGGTCACAGACAGCTGTTGTGTAGTGCAATTCAGTCCACAAGCGAAAATAATAGGTGAGAGGAGGAGAGTGCCTAGATTCAAGAAATAATTATACAATGAGCAAAGTGATCATCCTGTTTTGTATGTGGCTGCTATGAAAGTGAACTGTATTTGCGGGTGATCAGGAGTGTATTAATTCCGCCAATTCTGTTGAAAAACATTTCTTAAAGAGACGCAAACAGAACAAAACATACCTGCATTGTCCAATAGACAATAGACTCTTGTTTACAACTGTTTTGACTAATGATTACACCCTAGATCAACTAGATGCAGGCAAAAGTGTGCAAGGCAGTATTCAATCAAACAATCAAATGTATTTATAAAGCCTTTTTTACATCAGCCGATGTCACAAAGTGCTGTACAGGAACCCATCCTAAAACCCCAAACAGCAAGCAATGTAGATGTTGAAGCACTGCAGCTAGGAAAAACTCCCTAGAAAGGCCAGAACCTAGGAAGAGACCTAGAGAGGAACCAGGCTCTGAGGTGTGGCCAGTCCTCTTAAATACTTCAGATATAACAGACTGACACTAGCCCCCCAACACATAAACTATTGCAGCATAAATACTGGAGGCTGAGACTAGAGGGGTCGGGAGACACTGTGGCCCTGTCCAACAATACCCCCGGACAGAGCCAAAAAGGCAGGATATAACCCCACCCACTTTGCCAAGTCACAGCCCCCACACCACTAGATGGATATCTTCAACCACCAACCTTCTACCCTGAGACAAGGCTGGGTATAGCCCACGAAGACCTCTCCCACGACATGAACCCGAGGGGGGGCGCCAACCCAGACAGGAAAATCATGTCAGTAACTTAACCCACTCAAGTGACGCACCCCTTCCAGGGACGGCATGGAAGAGCACCAGTAAGCCAGTGACTCAGCCCCCGTAATAGGGTTAGAGGCAGAGAATCCCAGTGGAGAGAGGGTAACCGGCCAGCCAGAGACAGCAAGGGCAGTTTAAATGTCGAGACCGAGTCTGCATCTCTCACATGGATAGGCAGACCATTCCATAAAAATGAAACTATATAGGAGAAAGCCCTGCCTCCAGCTGTTTGCTCAGAAATTCTAGGGACAGTAAGGAGGCCTGCGTCTTGTGACCGTAGCGTACGCATATGTACGGCAGGACTAAATCGGAAAGATAGGTAGGAGCAAGCTTTGTATGCAAGCTTTGTAGGTTAGCAGTAAAACCTTGAAATCAGCCTGTGCCTTAACAGGAAGCCAGTGTAGATAGCCTTGCACTGGAATAATATGATCACATTTTTTCGTTCTTGTCAAGATTCTAGCAGCTGTGTTTAGCACTAACTGAAGTGTATTTAGTGCTTTATCCGGGTAACCGGAAAGTAGAGCATTTCAGTAGTCTAATCTAGAAGTGACAAAAGCATGGATTCATTTGTCTGCATGATTTTTGGACAGAAAGTTTCTGATTGTTACAAAGATGGAAAAAATCTGTCCTTGAAATATCCTTGATATGTTTGTCAAAAGAGAGATCAGGGTCCAGAGTAACACCGAGGTCCTTCACAGTTTTAGTTGAGATGACTGTACAACCATCAAGATTAATTGTCAGAGCCAACAGAAGATCTCTTTGTTTCTTGGGACCAAGAACTAGCATCTCTGTTTTGTCCGAGTTTAAAAGTAAAACATTTGCCGCCATCCACTTACATATGTTTGACACACAGGCTTCCAGGGAGGACAATTTTGGGGCTTCACCATGTTTCATCAAAATGTACAGCTGTGTATCGTCCGCATAGCAGTGAAGGTTAACAGTATGTTTCCGAATGACATCACCAAGAGGCAAAATATATAGTGAAAACAATAGTGGTCCTGAAACCTTGAGGAACACCAAAATTTACAGTTGATTTGTCAGAAGACAAACCATCCACAGAGACAAACTGATATATTTCCGACAGATAAGATCTAAACCAAGCCAGAACTTTTCCATGTAAACCAATTTGGGTTTCCAATCTCTCCAAAAGAATGTGGTATCAAAAGCAGTACTAAGGTCTAGGAGCACGAAGACAGATACAGAGCCTTGGTCTGATGCCATTAAAAGGTCATTTACCACCTTCACGGGTGCAGTCTCAGTGCTATGATGGGGTCTAAAACCAGACTGAAGCATTTCGTATACATTGTTTGTCTTCAGGAAGGCAGTGAGTTGCTGCGCAACAGCTTTTTCTAAAAACTTTGAAAGGAATGGGAGATTCGATATAGGCCGATAGTTTTTTATATTTTCTGGGTCAAGGTTTGGCTTTTTCAAGAGAGGCTTTATTGCTGCCACTTTTATTGAGTTTGGTTCACATCCGGTGGATAGGGAACCATTTATTATGTTCAACATAAGAGGGCCAAGCTCAGGACGCAGCACTTTCAGTAGTTTAGTTGGAATAGGGTCCAGTATGCAGCTTGAAGGTTTAGAGGCCAAGACTATTTTCATCAATGTGTCAAGAGATATAGTATTAAAAAACTTGAGTGTCTCCCTTGATCCTAGGTCCTGGCAGAGTTGTGCAGACTTAGGACAACTGAGCTTTGGAGAAATACGCAGATTTAAAGAGTAGTCCGTAATTTTCTTTCTAATGATCATGATCTTTTCGGCAAAAGATAAATGAATTTATCACTGCTGAAGTGAAAGCCATCCTCTCTTGGGGAATGCTGCTTTTTAGTTAGCTTTGTGACATTATCAAAAATACATTTGGGGTTGCTCTTATTCTCCTCAATTAAGTTGGAAACAGGATGATCGAGCAGCAGTGAGGGCTCTTCGATACTGCACGGTTCTGTCTTCCCAAGCTAATCAGAAGACTTTCAGTTTAGTGTAGGGCCATTTCAGTTCCAATTTTCTGGGAGCTTGCTTCAGGGCTCGGGTATTCTCTGGGAGCTAGTTTCTTGTAACAAATGTTTTTTGTTTTTAGGGGTGCGACAGCATCCAGAGTATTACACAAGTTTAAATGTAGTTCCCCAGTTAGGTGGTTCACCGATTTTTGTACTCTGACGTCCTTAAGTAGGTGGAGGGAGTCTAGAAGGGCATCTAGGAATCTATGGGTTGTCTAAATATTTATAGCACGGCTTTTGATGATCCTTGGTTGGGGTGTGAGCAGATTATTTGTTGCGATTGCAAAAGTAATAAAATGGTGGTCCTGTAGTTCAGGATTATGAGGAAAAACATTAAGATCCACAATATTTATTTATTCCACGGGACAAAACTAAATCCAGAGTATGCCTGTGGCAGTGAGTAGGTCCGGAGACATGCTGGACAAAATCCACTGAGTCGATGATGGCTCCAAAAGCTTTTTGGAGTGGGTCTGTGGACTTTTCCATGTGAATATTAAAGTCACCAAAAATGTTTATATTATCTGCCATGACTACAAGGTCCGGTAGGAATTCAGGGAACTCAGTGAGGAACGCTGTATACGGCCCAGGAGGCCTATAAACGGTAACTATAAAAAGTGATTGAGTCGGCTGCATAGATTTCATAACTAGAAGCTCAAAAGATGAAAACGCAGCCATTTTTTTTGTAAATTGAAATTTGCTATCGTAAATGTTAGCAACACCTCTGCCTTTGCGGGATGCGCAGGGGGTATGGTCACTAGTGTAACCAGGAGGAGAGGCCTCATTTAAAACAGTAAATTCATCAGGATTAAGCCATGTTTCAGTCAGGCCAATCACATCAAGATTATGATCAGTGATTAGTTCATTGACTATAACTGCCTTGGAAGTGAGGGATCTAATATTAAGTAGCCCTATTTTGAGATGTGAGATATCACAATCTCTCTCAATAATTATATTAATGGAGGTGGTTTCTATTCCAGTGAGATTGCTAAAGCGAACACTGCCATGTTAAGTTTTTCCAAACCAGACACTATCTCAATGGGGATAGCTGAGCTGACTACACTGACAATGCTGGTGGCAGACTCCACTAAACTGGCAGGGTGGCTAACAGCCTGCTGCCTGGCCTGCACCCTATTTAATTGTGGAGCTAGAGGAGTTAGAGCCCTGTCTATGTTGGTAGATAAGATGAGAGCACCCCTCCAGCTAGGAAGGAGTCCGTCACTCCTCAGCAGGTCAGGCATGGTCCTGTTTGTTGGTGAGTCCCAGAAAGACGGCCAATTATCTACAAATTCTATCTTTTGGGAGGGGCAGAAAACAGTTTTCAACCAGCCATTGAGTTGTGAGAATTTACTGTAGAGCTCATCACCCCCCCCCCCCAACCCTAACTGGGAGGGGGCCAGAGAAATTACTCGATGCCGACACATCTTTCTAGCTGATTTACACGCTGAAGCTATGTTGCGCTTGGTGACCTCTCACTGTTTCATCCTAACATCGTTGGTGCCGACGTGGATAACAATATCTCTATACTCTCTACACTCGCCAGTTTTAGCCTTATACAGCACCACCTTCAGATTCGCCTTAACGTCGGTAGCCCTGCCCCCTGGTAAACAGTGTATGATCGCTGGATGATTCTTTTTAAGTCTAATACTATGGGTAATGGAGTAGCCAATGACTAGGGTGTTCAATTTGTTAGTGCTAATGGTGGGAGGCTTCGGCATCTCAGACCCCATAATGGGAGGAGTAGAGACCAGAGAAGACTCTGATTCTGACTAGTTGCTTAATGGGGAGAACCGTTTGAAAGTTTCTGTCGGCTGAATGAGCGACACCGGTTAAGCATTCCTACAGCATATCCTTCCAGAAGCCATGAGAAAATGTCCCTGCTGCGGGGACTGTGTGAGGGGATTTATACTAACGTTACTATCTGTCTCTTACTGGTGGCACAGACGCTGTTTCATCCTTTTCTACACTAAATGACCCTTGCCTAATGTTTGCGTCTGAAGCTGGGCTTGCAGCACAGCTATCCTCGCCGTAAGGCGATCGTTCTCCTGTATATTATGAGTACAGCGACTGCAATTAGAAGGCATCATGTTAATGTTACTTCTTAGCTTCGGCTGGTGGAGGTCATGTAGAACCATGTCCAGATAAAGCATAATGTTAATGTTACTACTTAGCTTTCGGCTGGTGGAGGTCATGTAGAACCATGTCCAGATAAAGTTGAATGAATACAGTTGAGCGAGGGAAAAATAAAAAAATATAAAATGGTAATTTACTGTAGAGCTCATCACCCCCCCCCAACCCTAACTGGGAGGGGGCCAGAGATAATTACTCGATGCCGACACATCTTTCTATCTTTCCACCATTGGGGGGCTCTGGCCTGCTCGCCTCCCTACCACTGAGGAAGTACAGCTCCCGCTCAGCCCAGTCAAAACTGTTCGCTGCTCTGGCCCCCCAATGGTGGAACAAACTCCCTCACGACGCCAGGACAGCGGAGTCAATCACCACCTTCCGGAGACACCTGAAACTCCACCTCATTAAGGAATACCTAGGATAGGATAAGTATTCCCTCTCACCCCCCCCCCTTTAAGATTTAGATGCACTATTGTAAAGTGACTGTTCCACTGGATGTCATAAGGTGAATGCACCAATTTGTAAGTCGCTCTGGATAAGAGCGTCTGCTAAATGACTTAAATGTAATGTAAATGTAAATGTAAAAACTGTAAAGTTGGCAGGTAGCAAAGAACGTTAGCAACAAACCGCACAGCAGCACGTCAACAAGTTTCCCACCCAAACCGGAGATTGAATGTGTTACTGTCTGTTACCTTGATTACTACAATTTTTCTCTTGTCCTGTGCACCTATGTTGTAAACTTGTATTGTTATTGTAGCAACCTCATGATGGGTATAGGGAAAAATAGAGTATCATGTAGTAGCCTAAACCTATTAATGTTAGATTGAGATGGGTGAATGGAATATGAATACAGTCATCCAATATGCTGAAATAGAAATGTGTGTGTGTGTGTGTGTGTGTGCGCGTGTGTGTGTCATCAGTCACTGATTCTTGCGAGACTAGAGACTGCCATTTTACCTTATATTTATATTATCAGCATGCCTTGTTATTTTGCCATCATCTCTATTTACATAAGCCTTTCACTCAAGTGAGCTGTGTGTTACAATGATTGCATCCACCTCATTCCTGACATCCTCACGTGTGAAATTGAATAGCATTAACTATTTGCTCAATCTCATGGTGTACTGTAATCTCCCAGATAGACATGAACTACATTGACCTGAGACAGCTTGTGCCAATTCCCTACGACCTCCTCCCTCCCCAAACGAATTGCTATACGGGCTCAGCTATACGGGCTCAGCTATACGGGTTCAGCTATACGGGCTCAGCTATACGGGCTCAGAACTAGAGTTAAAAGGAACTGGAACTTACCTTCAGGTTACCAAGAGCTCCTCTTAACGCTCTCCATAGCACTACTAAAGGAGAGTGCATGTTTCCAGTGGCCAGTACATCCTCTAATTGTATGTTTTGTGTCCCTGCGACTACACACTACATGCCCGACGCAGCTGCGAGAGGTTACACCCAACGCTACCACGCAGCCGGGCTAGTGTGGAGCGAGAGACAGCCGGCGACCTGCCATTGACCACCGTACCTAAGGACCCCTGTTCGGAAGGAAGAACCGAACCCTGTTCGGGTAGAGCTGAACAAACGAACCCTGCTCAGAAAGAGATGGATGAACGAACATTGGCCTCCGCTCTGTGAGTGAATTGACAACTATTGCATCAATTTTCCCCCAGTGCTCATAGTTACCCTATAGCCCTAAATCCTAGCCCTTCGCCGACGCAACACAGAGTGCCTGGATACAGCCCTTAGCCGTGGTATGTTGGCCATATACCACAACCCCCCGAGGTGCCTTATTGCTATTATAAAGTGGTTACCAACATAATTAGACCAGTAAAAAGAAAAGTTGTCATGTTTGTGGTATATGGTCTGATATACCACGGCTGTCAGCCAATCAGAGTTCAGGGCTCGAACCCCCCAGTTTAGAATTGTATACAGTGCCTTCACAAAGTATGCACACTCATTGACTATTTCCACTTTTTGTTGTTACAACCAGAATTTAAAATGTATTACATTTGGAATTATGTTTGTTCGTAGAAATGTTTATAAATTCTGCTGAAATGTCTTGAGTCAATAGGTATTCAAGCCCTTTGTTAAGGCAAAATAAGTTAAGGAGTAAAAAGTCACATAAGTTGCATGTGCAATAATAGTGTTTAACATGATTTTTGAAAGACTACCTCATCCCTGTACACCACACATACAATTATAATATAATAATAAAATATGCCATTTAGCAGACGCTTTTATCCAAAGCGACTTACAGTCATGTGTGCATACATTCTACGTATGGGTGGTCCCGGGGATCAAACCCACTACCCTGGCGTTACAAGCGCCATGCTCTACCAACTGAGCTACAAGCTACCTCAGTCGAGCAGTGAATTTCAAACACAGATTCAACCACAAAGACCAGGGAGGTTTTCATATGCCTTGCAAAGCAGGGGACTTATTGGGAGATGGGTAAAAAAAAGCAGACATTCAATATCCCTTTGAGCATGGTGAAGTTATTAATTACACTTTGGATGGTGTATCAATACACCCAGTCACTACAGAGCTAAAGGTGTCCTTCATAACTCAGTTGCCGGAGAGAAAGGAAACCGCTCAGAGATGTCACCATGAGGCCAATGGTGACTTTAAAACAGTTAGAGTTTAATGGCTGTAATAGGAGAACTGAGGATGGATCAACAACATTGTAGTTACTCCATAATACTAACCTTATTGACAGTTAAAAGAAGGAAGGCATTAAAGTAATACTGCAAAAAAATTGACAAAGCAATTCACTTTTTGTCCTGAATACAAAGTGTTATGTTCGGCGCAAATCCAATACAACACATTACTGAGTACCCCTTTCCATATTTTCAAGTATAGTGGTGGCTGCATCATGTTATGGGTATGCTTGTAATCGTTAAGGACTGGGGAGTTTTTCACGATTAAAAAGAAATGGTGTAAGGGGTGTGTACTGGCGGCAGAGAAGTCAGACGCAGGAGAGCAAACACTGTGTTTCCAACGGCACAGTTTAATAATAAAAGCCCACCGGAAAACAGAACAATCAATAAATGGGTACATAACCCGATGCACACCAGACATAACGTGCACAAGCACTTACAATAAATAATACCGGACAAGGACATGGGGGGGAACAGAGGGTTAAATACACAACATGTAATGATGGAATTGAAACCAGGTGTTTGAGAAGACAAGACAAAACAAATGGAAAATGAAAGGTGGATCGGCGATGGCTAGAAGACCGGTGACGTCGACCGCCGAACGTCACCACAACAAGAAGAGGGACCGACTTCGGGGGAAGTCGTGACAAATGGAATGGAGCTAAGCGCAGGCAAACCTGGTTTAATGTGCTTTCCACTAGACAGTTGAATTCACCTTACAGCAAGACATTAAACTAAAACACGAGGCCAAATCTGGACAAGTTGCTTACCAAAAAGACAGTGAATGTTCCTGGGAGGCCGAGTAACATTTTTTACTTAAATCTACCTCAATCTATGGCAAGATCTGAAAATGGTTGTCTAGCAATGATCAACAACCAATTTGACATAGTTTGATGAACTTGGAAGAGAATAATGGGCAAATGTAGGAAAATTCTTACCCAGAAAGACTCACAGAAGGTGCTTCTACAAAGCATTGACTTAGGGGTGTGAATAATTGTGTAAATGAGATTTCTGTATATAATTTTCAATAAATGTGCTAAAATTATTATGGGGTATTGTGAAAAAAAATCCTCTATTTAATCCATTTTGAATTCAGACCGTAACACAATGTGGAATAAGTCTAGGTGTGTGAATACTTTCTGAAGGCACTGTAAGTGTGTGGCTGCCTGCATGCTGAAATGGGGAGACGGAAGACAGTTTGGGGGTCAGTGCACACCGCTCCCATCTCGCTGCAGGGCAGGTGGAGGGGGCAGCGAGCGAATTTTTGGGGTTGACAGTTGCCAGCGAGCGTGAGCCTAATCTCCTCCATCAGCTGTCAGAGCACGTCAGGGCCAGGGAGGCTCCACTCCTCGCCTCCTCTCCTCGCTCTCTCACTCCACCGGCAATGTCATGTTGTCATCCCACATATGCTCATCTGCACTGGGGGAGATGTGGGGGAGACATGGGGACACGGGCATTTTCCGTCTTTTTCCTGTCGCTCCGAACTCATCTCCTCTATGCTCCAACACGGCTGCTCGCGCTCGCCTTTAACCCCTACTACTCTCCCCTCTCATGTTCTATCTCTCCCTCTTTCCCTCTCTATCTGTCCAAAAACACTTACATTCATGCTAGAATAGTTCCTCTGCCATTCAGTTTACAGTACTTAGGTAAAAAAAAAACATTTCAAAATCACACTGATACCAGCTTTTCTGATATTAGTCCTAGGTTTTTAAAACAACGTGAATAAATGGTAAGTCTGTGTCCTAAATAACAGGAAGGCCCATATACCAATGACAGCTGAAGGGCATATGTCTGTGTTATTTAACTAAGGCTGAGGCTGCCCCAGTGAACTGCCCCCAGCACCAACCACAGGGGGGTAAAGGAAGCAGTGTCAATCACACAGAACACATGCAGAGCCCCTCCTTCAGTGTACAGGGCATTGGTAACTCATTACATATGAGCCTGGGACAGAGACACACATATGCCCCGATAATGTTTTTGTAGCCGCATGTAGCGTATATTTATTATTTATTTTTTGGTATTTGTTACGAATCCAATTCATGCAAAATGTTACAAGTTTTTGTGCTTAAGATGCCAGACGTCATCTTAAAAGGACCCCCCCCCACCTCAAAGGAAGTTGCTGCCACTATTTCAACATAATTTTCTGTCCTAGAGATGAAATGCACATTTAGGTTCTGCCTCTCTGATGAATGACAAAGGCTACTTATACATATTCACCAATTGGGTCTAATAATTTCCACATGGCATTGATAAACATCAACAAATAGGGCGCTGTCAGTACAGCTAGCTATCTTGCTAACCTTATCTAACTAGCTAATGTTATCTGCAGTTGCTGTTGTACACCGCATTCAAAAGATTAGCCAGCTGGCTATGGCTGATTCTGGAGCTGGATTTGTCATAAGCATTGATTTGGGGAAAACTTTGACAAAGATGTATAAGGGCACAAGGCCAAACCCAAATGCAGACACAGGAGGCAGATGGTTGAGCTCCCAATATTTATTACACCAACAAAAGGTGTAGGCAAAAGGCAGGTTGGGGACAGGCGAGAGTTCATAAACCAGGTCAGAGTCCAAACAGTGCCAGGCGATAGGCAGGCTCGGGGTCAGAACAGGTAGAGTAGTCAGGCAGGCAGATTCAAGTCAAAACCAGGAGGGCTAAGAAAAAACTGAGACTGGGAAAATAGGAGCTAGGAGACTTGGCAAAACAAGACGAACTGGCAAAGAGAGACAGGGAACACAGGGTCAAAACTGTTCGCTGCCCTGGCCCCCCAATGGTGGAACAAACTCCCTCACGACGCCAGGACAGCGGAGTCAATCACCACCTTCCGGAGACACCTGAAACCCCACCTCTTTAAGGAATACCTAGGATAGGTTAAGTAATCCCTCTCACCCCACCCCCTAAGTTTTAGATGCACTATTGTTAAGTGACTGTCCCAATGTCATAAGGTGAACAATTTGTAAGTCGCTCTGGATAAGAGCGTCTGCTAAATGACTTAAATGTAAATGTAATGTAAATGGATAAATGCACCGGGGACTAATGGGGAAAACAGGAGACACTTGGAGGTGGTTGGAGACAATCACCAAGACAGGTGAAACAGATCAGGGCATGACAAGATGGAAACCACTGGCCTATCTTTGACTTTGCCATCTATTGTTATCTCAAGTTTTGGAATCTTCCATAAATTGCGGCCGCAAATCCGGCATAGAAATAGTTAGAAAGAATAAGGTGAAGCTCCGCTAATGTGGATAAGAATAACTATTGAAAGATGGCTGGTATGTGTTTTTTTTACATTGTAATGGGCAGGGTGCAACCTTTGGTAGGCTGCTGGCAGGCTTCGGCTGCTGTACAGCAAAGCCAAGTCATCCCGTGCTCATGATAGACTACAATGACTTTGCTCATGATCATGACATAAGCACTGGTGTAAAGAACTTAAGTACAAATACTTTAAAGTACTACTTAAGTCATTTTTGGGGGTGTCTGTACTTTACTATTTATATTGTTGGCAACTTTGTACTTCACTACATTCCTAAAGAAAATAAATAATGTACTTTCTACTCCATACATTTTCCCTGACACCCAAAAGTACTCATTACATTTTGACAGGAAAATGGTCCAATTCACATACTTATCAAGAGAACATCCCTGGTCATCCCTACTGCCTCTGATCTGGCGGACTCACTAAACACAAATGCTTCATTTGTAAGTATGCCCCTGGCTATCCTTAAATTAAATAAAAACAAGAAAATTGTACCGTCTGGTTTGCGAAATATAAGGAAGTTGAAATTATTTTTTACTTTTGATACTTATGTCAATTTTAGCAATTCCATTTACTTTTGATACTTAAGTATATTTAAAACCAAATACTTTTAGACTTACTCAAGTAGTATTTTACTGGGTGACTTTCACTCTTGAGTCATTTCTATTAATCTTTACTTTTACTCAAGTATGACAAGTTCCTTGAATTGACGTTTGTGAGTACTTTTTCTTCATCTGGTTTCTAACTAACGCATTCACACGGAGTGGGCAGTTCGGTTTATCAGTTCGAGCCCAAATATATCATGCTTTGATGAAAACGAGGACTTAAAGCAACATCATGGGTAAACTCTGGCCATCGTCTTTCAACTTAAAAAATTGTTTTTCTACTGGCGTGTGTATTTAAGTTTAATAAAACATTTCAGATGTTTTTATATTATTTACATCAGTTTCAGTTCATGTTGTTGTCATGTTGTGTTGCTACCATGCTGTGTGGTCATGTGTCGTTCTGTCCATGAACAAGGCAGTTAACCCACTGTTCTTAGGTCGTCATTGAAAATAAGAATTTGTTCTTAACTGACTTGCCTAGTTATATAAAGGTGAAATAAATGTAGCAATGTGTGTTTTGTCCAATATATTTATATATATATATTTTTTTTAAACCCTAGACCCCATCCCTGCTGGAGGCCTTTTGCCTTTGGGTAGGTCGTCATTGTAAATAAGAATTTGTTCTTAACTGACTTGCCTAGTTAAATAAAGTTTAGATTCAAATAAAATTAAAATAAATTCAGTTTTATACTGAACAAAAATATAAATGCAACAATTTCAAAGATTTTGCTGAGTTACAGTCCATATAAGGAAATGTCATTAGGCCCTAATCTATGGATTTCACATGACTGGGCAGAGGCGCAGCGATGGGTGGGCCTGGGTGGGCATAGGCTCACCCACTTGGAGCCAGGCCCCACATCTGTGGTATTGTGTTGTGACAAAACTGCAAATTTTAGAGTGGCCTTTAATTGTCTCCAGCACAAGGTGCTTCTTGATATGCCACAGCTGTCAGGTGGATGGATTATCTTGACAAATAATAAAATGCTCACTAACAGGGATGTTGTCAAATTTGCAGTGGTGGAAAAAGTACCCAATTGTGATACTTGAGTGAAAGTATAGATAACATAATAGAAAGTTAAGTAAAAGTGAACGTCACCCAGTAAAACACTACTTGAGTAAAAGTCTAAAAGTATTTGGTTTTAAATATACTTAAGTATCAAAAGTAAATGTAATTGCTAAATTATACTTCAAAAGTAAAAGTATAAATCATTTCAAATTCCTTCCGATTAAGCAAAGCAGACGGCTCCATTTTCTTGTTTTAATAATGTATGGATAGCCAGGGTTTTTGTGTTTAGTGAGTCCGTCAGATCAGAGGCACTAGGGATGACCTCATGTTATCTTGATAGTTCGTGAATTGCACCATTTTCCTGTCCTGCTAAGCATTCAAAATGTATCGAGCAATTTTGGGTGTCAGGGAAAATGTATGGAGTACATTATTTTCTTTAGGAATGTAGTAAAGTAAAAATTAAAATAAATAGTAAAGTACAGACACCCCCCCCCCCCAAAAATACTTAAATAGTACTTTTAAATATTTTTACTTAAGTACTTTACACCACTACAAATTTGTACCCAGCATTTTAGGATCTTTTATTTCGGCTCATGAAACATGGGACCAGCACTTTATATGTTGCGTTTATATTTTTGTTCAGTGTATTTTTAGTATTAGGGACAGAAAGAAACCTATGCATGGGAAGCTAGGAGACATTTTTTGTGGTTTTTGGAATGTCACTTTTTGCCACTGTGGGGCAGTAATGCATAAGGTGATGGGTCAGGCCATAGGATAGGATAGGATAGGATAGGATAGGATAGGATAGGATAGGTTAGGTTTAAAGTGACTGCCCCGAACAACCAACTAATCCCTTTGAAAACGGCCCATGTGGCATCGATATGAGTCAGAAACATTTATTCTAGTGTCAAAATTGAGTACAAAGTGTAAATATGATCATTTTGGTCACAAAATCAGTCTCGTCTAAAATGGAATTTGGAACCTGAGTGCGTCACAATTAGTAAATTAAGGATGCGTTTGGTTACAATTATGTCAACAAATCGCTCCTTCACGTGCAAATCGCCCCCTCCGCCCCACTTCACGTCCCTGAATGGGACATTATCACGGCCATTTGAAACTGAAAAGCCCTATACGGATTGATCATGCAGTGCATGCTTCCAGAAGGACACATATCCAATAACTATGGCATGCGTGTTTGGAGTTTGTTGGTCCCCAGTGGTGGTTAATATAGCAGTAGTTAGACCATAGACTGCTGGTTATGTATATTGATAATCATTATCACTAACATCACTAGCATAGCTGACATTAGCTAGCTAGCTGACTGGTAGCCTACCTCAATAAAACTAGGATTTGGGTTGGAAACACGATAACATTTCAAAAGAAGGCAAATAGCTGGTAGGAAAACCTTTTGTCATGATTGTGCTACGGTGGTACTAGATAACTCATGTCTGGCTACAACAGTGTACTACTACCTAGCAGCAACAAACTCAACCCAACCCAGGGCCATAGCAAAACATGTCACAGTTGGTTGCATCGTGTAACGACGTCACCGGCCTGAATCTAATCCAATCTGGAACAAATCGGTCTACATCTGTAAAGCATAGAATTAGCTTCCAAACGAGGTTACGTTATTTCTCAAGCTATGTTTATAACTGAGGGATGATGACAATCATCAACCCTGTTTTTCTGTGAAACAAAGTGCACAGTTGGGTGCCAGATCGATCTCCTGGTCATGAACTGATCCCAGAGGAAGCAAAGGTGGGCATCATAACATGTCCGGCAATGTGATTGCAATGGTTTAGCAACCTCCGAAACTTCTTTAATTTACTGTTCACTTGCTATTTTCACAGCTTGTCGGGCCAGACCTCAAAATAAAAGTTTGCCAGTACCCTTAACTCCTATGAAAGTCTCCCTCGACTTCTATTAAAAGGACACGAAATCATGAGGCCTCTGATAGTGACCCGAGTTAATGCCCTGATTACACAGATGGCTTCATCAACAATGAAAGGTAATGTGTGTTAAAATAGTAGGCTAATTCCCCAGCCAAGCAGATACAAATGACTAGAGTCATTTTGGTTGGGAAGTGCATTAGCAAAAAGCTTTGTCCTTTCTTTAGAACAAAATGCAATTTACCACATGGCTGCCTATTATATCACCTTGTCACAGGCCCTCCCAGTCAACACCACCTTTGTTAGATTGCCTGCTGCAGGGCCTCCCGAGTGGCGCAGTGGTCTAAGGCACTGCATCACAGTGCTAGAGGCGTCACTACAGATCTGGGTTTAATCCCGGGCTGTGTTGCAGCCGTCTGTGACTGGGAGACCTGGTGTGGCTGGTTTCTGGGTTAAGCAGGCAGTGTGTCAAAAAGCAGTGCGGCTTGTCAGGGTCGTGTTTCACCTTTCCTGAGTCCATACGGGAGTTGCAGTGATGGGACAAGGCTGTAACTACCAATTGGATTTCACAAGGATTGGGGAGAAAAAAGGTTAAAAAAATGTAATAATAAAAGATTGTTTGAGAGATGTCCAGTTTGCAGCCAAACGTGCATTATAGAGAAGACCAGCAAGGGGGCCCTCATCAGCATCATGCAGACATGCCCTCACTGTGAGGATTCCTATGAATGGAACAGTCAGCCGCATGTTGGCAAGTATCCAGCCAGCAACCTTCACCTGTCAGTGGCAACAGCTTTCACAGGTTCACCATTTGTTCAAATACAGAAGGTAACCGTCTTCATTACTTTGATACATTTAAGAAACCAATCGTAGATTTTAAATTATGACCTGACATTATTAGTTGCTTATGTTCTACTTCTTAGATGCATATAATGTCCAGGGCATAACTTAGCCTCTTCATTACTTTGATACATTTGATAGCCCAATTGTGAAACTTAATATATGTAAACTGACATTACTTGTTGCTTATGTTCTACTTCTTAGATGCATATAATGTCCAGGGCATAACCTAGCCTGGCGGATCCAGTCTGATCGCTGTGTTCACCATTCTATTCCACTTCACATTTTATGACATCTGAAGTTAAATAGAAAGGTGAATGCAGCGATCAGGTTGGTTCCATCAGGCCAATCATAACCACCATTGATAATGTAATCAGTGCTCTGTGTGTGTGTGTGTGTGTGTGTGTGTGTGTGTGTGTGTGTGTGTGTGTGTGTGTGTGTGTGTGTGTGTGTGTGTGTGTGTGTGTGTGTGTGTGTGTGTGTGTGTGTGTGTGTGTGTGTGCACGTGCACGTGCGTGTGTGTGTGTGTGTGTGTATGTGTGTGTGTATGTGTGTGTGTGTATATGTGTGTGTGTGTGAGAGAGAGAGTGACAGTGACATACAGAGAGAGAGTGTGTGAGTGTGTGAGAGAGAGACCAGTAGTATCTTTGATGAGGGGCCAGGAGCTGATTTACGCTTCTATGGCTTTGGCAAAGACCTCACCAATTTCCTGCTTACAAACGATCATTGAATAGGAGAACATAATTAGGTAGGTTTAGTCTGACCTGTTCAAACTTCAATATAGTACCTGTTTGTGTGTCAGATATTACCGTACCTATCCTAACTGCCAATGGTAATAGAACAGTGACTGTGTTCACGGAAACATGTATAGAGCCAGCACAGCCAAACTTGCAAGATGAAGTCCAGACTGACAGACAGGCTTGACACTGATGTCTCTGAATGGAGAGAGAGCTCTCACTCTGCATTAACATTTTACGAGACACAACTTTTATTATTGAATGGTATCAGTCCATGTGGGGAGGGAGAAACCCCGTGTATACTGAATCAGGGAACTGCGGTTGTATATGGGACTCAACACAGGTACAGTTGAAGTCGGAAGTTTACATACACCTTAGCCAAATATATTTAAACTCAGTTTTTCACAATTCCTGACATTTAATCCTAGTAAACATTCCCCGTCTTAGGTCAGTTAGGATCACCACTTTATGTTAAGAATGTGAAATGTCAGAATAATAGGAGAGGGAATGATTTATTTCAGCTTTTCTTTCTTTCATCGCATTCCCAGTGGGTCAAAAGTTTACATACACTCAATTAGTATTTGATAGCATTGCCTTTAAATTGTTTAACGTTTCAGGTAGCCTTCCACAAGCTTCCCACAATAAGTTGTGTGAATTTTGGCCCATTCCTCCTGACAGAGCTGGTGTAACTGAGTCAGGTTTGTTGACCTCCTTGCTCACACACACTTTTTCAGTTCTGCCCACAAATTTACTATAAGATTGAGGTCAGGACTTTGTGATGGCCACTCCAAAACCTTGACTTTGTTGTCCTTAAGCCATTTTGCCAGAACTTTGGAAGTATGCTTGGGGTCATTGTCCATTTGGAAGACCCATTTTCAACCAAGTTTTAAATTCCTGACTGATGTCTTGAGATGTTGCTTCAATATATCCCCATAATTTTCCACCCTCATGATTCCATCTATTTTGTGAAGTGCACCAGTCCCTCCTGCAGCAAAGCACCCCCCACAACATGATGCTGCCACCCCCGTGCTTCATGGTTGGGTAGGTATTCTTTGACTTGCAAGCCTCCCCCTTTTTCCTCCAAACATAACGACGGTCATTATGGCCAAAAAGTACAATCTTTGTCCCCGTGTGCAGTTGCAAACTGTTGTCTGGCTTTTTATGGCAGTTTTGGAGCAGTGGCTTCTTCCTTACTGACTTGTTTTACTGTGGATATAGATACTTTTGTACCTGTTTCCTCCAGCATCTTCACAAGGTCCATTGCTGTTGTTCTGGGATTGATTTGCACTTTTCGCACCAATGTACTTCAGCTCTAGGAGACAGAACACGTCTCCTTCCTGAGCGGTATGACGGCTGCATGGTCCCATGGTGTTTATACTTGTGTACTATTGTTTGTACAGATGAACGTGGTACCTTTAGGTGTTTGGAAATTGCTCCCGAGGATGAACCAGACTTGTGGACGTCAACAATTAATTTTCTGAGGTCTTGGCTGATCTTTTTTTTTTCCCCGTGATGTCAAGCTAATTGACATCATTTGAGTTTGAAGGTAGGCCTTGAAATACATACACAGGTACACCTCCAATTGACTCAAATGATGTCAATTAGTCTATCAGAAGCTTCTAAAGCCATTACATCATATTCTGGAATTTTCCAAGCTGTTTAAAGGCACAGTCAACTTAGTGTATGTAAACTTCTGTGTAATTGTGATACAGTGAGTTATAAGTGAAATAATCTGTCTGTTAACAATTGTTGGAAAGATTACTTGTGCTATGTACAAAGTAGATGTCCTAACCGACTTGCCAAAACTATAGTTTGTTAACAATACATTTGTGGAGTGGTTGAAAAACGAGTTTTAATGGCTCCAACCTAAGTGTATGTAAACTTCCGACTTCAACTGTAGGTAACACCACTCTGACATGTTTGCCCAGCCTGGTCTCAAAGACTAGACATAACTTAGTAAACGTAAATCCGGGACACTCAAATTAGTGTGATTTGGTATGGTTACATAAAAGAGAAGATTACCTAATTTAAGGCAAAAACGAATGGAGGGAGGGTGGGTGGGTATATAAAGTGAACGCTAAGCAACCCAAAGGTTGCATGTTAGAATCTCGTCACGGACAACTTTAGCATTTTAGCTAACCCTTCCCCTAACTTTAACCTAACCCTCGCCTAGGTAATGTTAGCCGCCTAGCTAATGTTAGCCACCTAGCTAGAGTTAAGAACAACAAATTGGAATTCGTAACACGTGATACGTTTAGCAAAATCGTAACATATTGTACAAATTGTAATTAGTAACATATAATACGAAATGATTGTTGGACATCAACAAATTAATACATACCATACGAAATGTAACATATCATACTAAATGGGATATCTCAGATTTACGTACAGAATTACATAAAATATTTTGAGACCAAGTGTATTTGCCAAGGTAGCCCCGTTACCACCAGGACAAATGCAGACAAGCACAGTACCTGTATCGGCTGGGAATGACAATGAAAGATGAACGGTGCACATTGTTATATTAGCAGAACACTGCGTCTATGGTATTATGTAAAGGGTTGTTTATTTTATATGGACCTGTTAATACATTTAGTTATCATAACACTTAGTTTAGATATCTACAGTACCAGTCAATAGTTTGGACACACCTACTCATTCAAGGGTTTTTCGTTATTTGTACTATATTCTACATAAGTTATTTTGAACACCGCATTCATCCTGCAGCCATTTCCTGCATTGTGGGAGGTTCTGTTATCCACCAATCATTAGGGTGTGTTTGACCTACGTGAAGGTGGCCTAAGACATGACAGAAACAGGAACTGTGTTGTGATTTATGTGCAGTGGTGGAAAAAGCACTCAATTCTCATAAATGACTCAAGTAAAAGTGAAAGTCACCCAGTAAAATACTATGCAAGTAAAAGTTTTAAATAAACTTAAGTATCAAAAGTAAATGTAGTTGCTAAAATAGACTAAGTATCAAAATTTAAAAAATGAAACATTTACAATTCCTTATATTAAGCAAAACAGACTGCACACATTTTTTTTGTTTAGTGAGCCAGATCAGAGGCAGTAGGGATGACCAGGGATGTTATCTTGTTAAGTGTGTGAATTGGACCATTTTCTGTCCTGCTAAGCATTCAAAATGTAAGTACTTTTGGGAGTACTTTTGGGTGTCAGGGAAAATGTAGTTAAACGCACAACTTTCTGTAGGAATGTAGTGAAGTAAAAATAAAAGTTGTCAAAAATATAAATAGTTAAGTGAAATACAGATACGGACAAAAACTACTTCAGTAGAACCTGTTGGGGAAACCCGTTCCCAGTTGGGAACGTTTCTACATAAATTGCCTAATATATTTAACTTCAATTAAATCAGAAATGCAGCACACCAAATGAAAGCTAAACCTCTTGCTAATCCAGTCACCATGTCAGATTTCAAAAAAAAAATCCAGCCAATCCGCTTATTGATCAGTAGACAACACATTGGGTAAGTTACAGCAAAGTACATTTTTCATAAAACTCAAAAATTGCACTAAAATTCATCAATTACCTTTGAATATCTTCTTCTTTTGGCAACAGTAAAGGTCACCACGAAACAATAAAGGGTTGTTTTGTTCATATAATCCATTTCTATAGCCTAACCGAAACATTTTGGAAATGTTCATTTTTTTCTTCAATTTTCCAAAATATATGTTTCCGGGTATGTATGAATATTTTTTTAAAATTTTGTATATAGTTATTTTCAGCAATGTACCCATGTACCAATTCGGCCACTTGGGTACATTTGGGAAACTTGTGAGGGACACCTGGGTGACTACATACCCAATGGCATGTACCTCACTCATTCCTAGAGGCATCTGTCTGAAACTTTGGGGAAATACTGCTGCCTGGTTATTCTCTCATGTAAAAGTATCCAGAGTATCATAACTGAATATGTTGATGTTCTAGTTGATTTTAAAGATGCTACAACAATAAAATAACTGAAAAACGCCTGTTTATTTCCTTGTATTTTCTTCTACCAGATCTATTGTGTTATATTCTCCTACATTCAATTCACATTTACACAAACTTCAGAGTGTTTTTAATCAAATGGTAACAAGAATATGCATATCCTTGCTTCTGGGCCTGAGCTACAGGCTGTTAGAATAGGGTATGTCTTCAGGCGGAAATTGCACAAAGTGGGGGGGTATCCTTAGTATTTTTACTTAAGTACTTTACACCACTATTTGTGTACAGCTTGTCTGATTTATGTGCAATCATGGGCCTAATCATAGAACTACATATAGAACCCCTATTCTTTCAATAGCATCTCTCTGGGCCTAATCATAGAACTACATATAGAACCCCTATTCATTCAATAGCATCTCTCTAGGCCTAATCATAGAACTACATATAGAACCCCTATTCATTCAATAGCATCTCTCTAGGCCTAATCATAGAACTACATATAGAACCCCTATTCATTCAATAGCATCTCTCTAGGCCTAATCATAGAACTACATATAGAACGTTCACACACTCACAACATATTTCCAACCTCCAAACAGTGGTGAATGGAAAGAGACATACACAAAACACAAAAGTGTAATGACATTTGGTTATTGTCATTAGGCCAGAATTTATGTGTCAACTGCTGTCTCTCTGTCACCACTTGTCTCTGCCTTGGAAAAATGTCAGTGTTCTCGCGGAACCACATCGTATTTTGAAGCGTAGGAAATTCCACCTGTTTTCAAGTCCATTTCCACATTTTTCATGCATCTGACATGCGGTAATGATAAAACGAGGTGTAATAGCCTACAGTTTTCGAGACCTTTTATTTTAAGAATGTGAAATGTCAGAATAATAGTAGAGAGAATGATTTATTTCAGCTTTTATTTCTTTCCACACATTCCCAGTGGGTCAGAAGTTTACATACACTCAATGAGTATTTGGTTGCATTGCCCTTAAATGGTTTAACTTGGGTCAAACATTTCGGGTCCTGACAGAGCTGGTGTAACAGTCAGGTTTGTTGACCTCCTTGCTCGCACATGCTTTTTCAGTTCTGCCCACAAATAACCAATTCGATTTTTGTCCCACCCCAAAAACATGAACATAAACATAATTCATGATTTTTGTTAGTTTTGGAGTCAAAGTTCATAGTTTCAGTACAGTTTTTCAAACAGGTTGTTAATTACTTTATTTCAGTTTACTAAATAGTCATGATTAGTTTTCCTTTCAGTTTTTGTTTTTGATTACTATATAGTAATCTTAACACACAGACAGAAACACACAGCGACAGAAACGCACACACACGGATGGGCCCTGACTATGAGTGCCCTTGCCCTGGGCCTGAAAACACTTCCTGCTTTCTCCTGCAGCCCTTCTGCTCCCAGAGATAGTGGTCTCATTGGTAGGGAGGCTGTATAAATGCTTTATGTGTGCTATAACAGAGTAATCATTGTCAAAGTGAAAAAGATTTGTCAACATGGTGATACCCAAAGCAATTTTCCAGTATATATGGATATTGGCCCATCCTGGGCCTATTTGTGGTTTCCTTTCTGGGAAAAGATAGTACTCCTGTTGATCTCCCCCTCCCTCTCTTAGATTGCCTCGGCTCTGTTTTATCCTCCTCCATGTGGTTTGAAAACAATCAAAGAAAAGTGATGTGTCTTGTTCAGTCACTAAATAGCTGTCTCGTTTCCCCACCTGAGGTGGCTGCACATCACTGCCTGCCCCATTTATCAGGTCCACGCAGGGCCCTCAAACTTCCAGGAATAAAGGTGATAAATACCTCACCCACTTCTGCCTGTACAGAGGTAAAGGGCAAGGAGAGATGGAGGGAGAGAAGGAGAGTGGGAGGGAAAGAGAAATGGAGATAGAGAGAGACCCTGAAAGTGGAACTAAAATGTCCTTAAAGCACACCTGCCTCCCCAGCGCTCAGCCGCCCTCTTCCTCCCCCTTCTGATTAAATAGCATTTTCTCCCTCCTTATCTGTCGCTGTTCTTGCATGAGCGAGCTATCTGCAGCCTGACTGACAGGCGCCTGGCTGCTTGCTCTGATAGGATTCCACTTTGGTTAGATAAATAGGAACTTAACTGAACTGAAACAATTTAAACAGTCTAAATGCAGAGATTAAAACTGGTCAAACAGTGCCTGAGCACACGGCAGCATCATTTTCAGGGCAGTTGCAGCATTGCCCGAGAGAAACACAAACATAGATACACTCTGACAGAACCAACACCAGAATAGCCTGGGAGACCTTGGATGTTTTTGAGGCCCTAGTGACCCCTGATCCGGGTCCACTCCAGTTCATCCCCATGCCTGTCCATGTCCACCATCCCCATTCCCAAACACATAAAGGGAGAGGGGCAGGCAGGATGAACCGCAGGACAAGTTTCCGCTTGGACGCCCCACCACAGCCAGCTCTGCCCAGAGGCCTTCCCAGACAGGCCGCTCGAGTGAGCGACCTACCCTGACTCTAACGCTGTGTGGCAGGGGGACCGAAAGACAGATGTTCTCTGCCACTGGCATGGTACTGGAGAGGAGATTTCAGCATGTGTGAGTGTGTGTGTACATGTGTGTGTTGCTTGGCTTTGCGCTTGAATGGCAGTGTGGTGAAGGGGGATGGTGGTGGTATAAGAAGGAGAAATAAATCAAGTCAAAGCAATTTGCGCCCAGGACGGCTGCAGTGTCATTAGAAATCCTGTCACGCAGCCTTACTGACAGATCACGCTGCTTACGCAGGTCGACAGTGGGCCAAAGAGGAATTTTAATTTCCCCTCCAACACCGCCATTCCTGCATTAAAGATGTCCTGGGCTAGATGGAGGGGGTTGTGGAGACAGTGTTATGTAGAGATATGCATCGGTATATCAAAGATTGATCTATTATATATAACGCTTACGTACAAAAAAACAACAAACACACACACTCTCCCATACAGATACAGGAATGCACATGCACAAACAGTATCAAAACACAGGAGATGAGAGTGACCAAAACGTGTGTTCCATCAGTGCTCTGGAACTGTGTGTGCGTGCGTGCGCTCGTCCTGCATTGTGGAGAGGAGATTGTGGTAATGATCCTGGCTATTGCAGCACAATGCTGCATATTTCTCCTCCCAGCTGCCACTTTAATGAGCAGATAAAATGGGCGCCGCTGAATAATTAATACCCAGACCCATTAACGAGGCATTAGAATGCATTTTTACCTCTTATTGATTTTCCTTTTCCTCTTATTGAAAAGTGAAAACCGTTGACTTGGTCCGTGGTCCACTTTGGGTCTGGTGCTGGGCTGGAGAGGAGAGGGATGAAATATGGCTGGTCCTGTTTAAATGTCAGCTTTGTAATTACACATAGAGTGCCAGTGTGGCGATCTCAATGCCCCCTCTGATTTATGACCAGGACTAAACGACAACCCACCCGGCTCGGCACAGACACTCAGCTCCGTCTTAGTGGAGAGAACAGGCATGACATTACACATTAAGAGGCACAGCCCATGACTCATAACCATGGGCAGTCACACAGCCAATCTGCACTAAGGCCTTGGACATTGTGAGACCCACATAATATCCTTGCAGTTTTCTCTGGAAGATAATAATACTCAATCACATGCACCAATCCTTCATGTATCCCTTACCCCAGGCCTGCCTGAGCACCTTACTGAAGAGACTGTCCTGCCCCTGGCCTTACTGGCTGTATGTCTGAGGAACAGAACAAGACTAAACAGGACTGGGGCTCCTGTATCATGCTCTGAGAGCAGGACCCATCAGTCAGATACCCCGCACAGAAAATCAATTCATATCTGGATGGATGAGGACGAGAGGCCAGATCAATGCACAGATATTGATACACGCACCCATGCAAGGAGCTGCTACCTACATCTCCTCTACTCATTTTCCCTCAAATACAGATTGTGAATCTAGATTAACTGCTGAGTAAGGGAGGAACGGGTGTTGTGAGAGAAGTAGAGAGAGAGAGTTGTGGGAGATAGATGTTACCAACACAGAGTTTAGTATCAGTGCAAACGGGTCAATAAGGAATAGCTCCCTCCCATTTCTCCAGTCAGTGTGTGTGGCGTTACTCCAGCACCTGCTGACTCCCAGATTTACCAGCAGATTTGTCCTGTATCTATTCATCAGCCGACAATGATCCTCACAGTGGGCGCCTCTTCTACACAGCAGCACACCCAGAGACACAGCCACACAGCAGTCTAGATTAACCACTAGAGAGAGAAACAAAATGACCATTTCTTTCACACACTAAAGGGATTCCACACCACAGCCATCTGCCCAGCAGGTTGGTCTGATAGAGACGCCTGTTTGTTTGTGAGGTTTTTTTGGACTGAAGAGGATACTGAGAGGACAGGAGCGTCTCTGACCAGGCTAGCTCACCTTGGGGCTGGGGATGACGGGACAGCCAGGTGTTTTATAGTATTTGTGGCTGTGATCATCCATCAGAGCGATCGATCACGCTCCCAGCAGCTTTTATTAATGATCTTGTCAGCCGCCCAGCTCCTGGGTGCCTGCGCTTGTCCAGAATGATATATCATTAGCTAGTCTGCCTGCTATTTATTCTCCCATGACCTTGTCTTTCCCCATTGTTGAGTAGACCGAGTTATGAGTGCTGGAACATGATAATTCGATATTGATCCGTTTTGCTCCTCAAAAAGTTTACAGCACAGATCCTCTGTCCATTACAGATAAAAACTGCAAACCCACACAGACGCATTCGGGCACAGAGGCAATTGCATACACACACCCTCTTGAATGCTCACATATGCAGAAACGAGAAGTATGGAACTGGAAACAATTCACCTCTAGAGTCGGATGATGAAGAAAACATAAAAAACAAGATAATTGTATTATGTATATTTGTATATATTTTGTATATATTTTGTTACAGTATATGTATTTCCTTTACAGTATGTATATTTTGTTACAGTATATGTATTTCCTTTACAGTATGTATATTTTGTTACAGTATGTGTATTTCCTTTACAGGATGTATATTTTGTTACAGTATGTGTATTTCCTTTACAGGATGTATATTTTGTTACAGTATATGTATTTCCTTTACAGGATGTATATTTTGTTACAGTATATGTATTTCCTTTACAGGATGTATATTTTGTTACAGTATATGTATTTCCTTTACAGGATGTATATTTTGTTACAGTATATGTATTTCCTTTACAGGATGTATATTTTGTTACAGTATATGTATTTCCTTTACAGGATGTATATTTTGTTACAGTATATGTATTTCCTTTACAGGATGTATATTTTGTTACAGTATATGTATTTCCTTTACAGGATGTATATTTTGTTACAGTATATGTATTTCCTTGTCCTTTCAGGACACTTTATTCTTGTAATAAAGTATACTTCACAGCCAATCCCCATGAGAGCTGAGCCAGTTGTAACATTGTGTCAGTGGTGACGAAGAGTCGATCGCTCTCTGTCCCTTTAAAAGAGATCCCAAGTCAGCAGGAGTTGAATGAAAACCAAGCCTTGGGCAGAACCACAGAGGTAGAACAGAATAAACATTAGCATGCAAACAGCAGCACTGTACTGCCTGAGTGAGCTGGCTTCCACAGCACATAGCCCAAGCAGACACTGGGGGGTGAGGGGTGTGTGCCCCCACCATGTCCTGTGGCTGGAAAGCGGCTGAGAGATAACATGAGGCCTGTCATCCTTCCATCCCTCACTCCACTACGTTTTATTAGCTCTGTCACATTAATCAATTAGCCACCGGCTTGGCATTCGGGCACTGCAATGTTCATTTGAACACAGCCTTTTGTTATTGTCAAAAGTGTGTACGTGTGCACGTTTGACTGTATATGTTTGCAGGCTGTTGTTTTCTCCTCCTCTCCCTCCCTCTCTCCCAGTACATACCATTTATGTATCATGTTTTTTAATACATTTCATTCCCTGTATCTCGCAATTACTTCAAACAGTCAGACCTGTTTACTCTGCAGTAGGAGTGTTCAAAGAGGATCCAGCATGAACCTCTCTCTCTCTCTCTCTGAATCATTTATGATGGATCCCTTTCATGTGCCGAGTGACTTAGAAGACTCAAAAGAGAGAAGTTTGAAAAAAGAAACATGGAGAGAAAAATGAAGAAACACCTTGAGCTGAGTGGAAATACAAAAGCTCTCAATTAGCCAGGTATCCATACAAAGCAGCAGGGCATTCTCTTTGAAAGCCCACACCCTTTCAAATATTAAACCCCCACCGCCCTCGCTCATTTCAATTCAGTGTTAGATTGCAATGACATTTGGCTTGCTCTAGTCTCCTCCCTCTCTTTCTTCTCGCCGTGTGTTAGGGGAGAGGCTGTCTGTCTTTCTGCATGCAGCTATAGCATCATTCATCGCAGGCAGGCAGGCGTGCAGGAGGCAAGATGAGCCCAGTGAAACGCGGCAGAGGCGGGCAGCGCTTGCCCTTCTCCCTGCCTCCTCTCCCTGGTGGCCCCTCTGGGCCCTGGGGCCCAATAAGCAGCCATCTGCAGACAACCTCCACCACCACACTCCAGCGGCTACACAGCCAGTGGGGTGGGGGTGTGTGTATCTGTGTGTGTGTGTTTGGGAGAGAAGGGGGGGAAAGAGGAGGAAGTAGTCCAAGGGCACAAGCCCTCCATCACGAGTCCTGGAAGTGACCTCCCACCACCTGAGTGTTGGGCCCACCCTGAGTGACTGCCATGCTGGCCAGGCCCAGCCACGGTGTGGGAGCTGTGAGCACAGAGCCTGTCCACTGGTGCCCCAGCAATCCTCCCAGCACATCCATCCTGCCCTGCCAGCCCACAGATCGATAGACCTGCTCTTTTAATCAGGTCTCTGGTGACTGTGGGTGGAGGAGGAAGAGGAGGGGGCTCATTCCTTCCACTCTCTCTCCCCACCTCTTTACCACTCTCTTGTTTTCCTCCCTTCCTGTCCGTTTACTCCATACTTGTTTTATTCCTATTTCTCTCCTTCTCGTCCTCCCTCTCTCCATCCTGTACTGTAGGTGTGTGTTGTCTTCCTCTCTCTACTGTACCTCTCTCTCCATGCTGCACTGTAGGTGTGTGTCTATGTTAGCAGGTTGCCATGTTTCAGGGAGCCAGTATCCCAGGTTGGCCCAGCAGCACCACTGGCTCCCAAGCCTGATGCTGCCAGGCTCCAGCCCTGCCTTGACACACACACACACTGTAATTGTGCTGATTTATTGATATGGAGCTGCGCCATACCGTAACATCATTTATACAAGATCACTCCCAAAGATGCTAACACAAAGAGAAGCAACGTTGGGGCTCTGATACATTGGCGAACGACACAGATCTCCCCCTGCCTTCGACACCTCCAACTGAATTTTACTCTGCTATTTTCAAGGGTGTGTACAGACTAACAAATTGTATATTAAATGATACACAAACTCTATATTCAAATTGAACAGGATGTTGCCTCTGGCTGCTCTTAACAAGCCAACACATCAATGGTAGGAGTACTATAGAGTCGGCCTTTCTCAGAATCCATGGAGTCTTTATGTGTACTTGTATTACTATAGACAAAAATATAAACGCAACATGCAACAATTTCAATGTTATTAAGTTACAGTTCATATAAGGAAATTAGTCAATTGAAATAAATAAATGCCCAAATCTATGGATTTCACATGACTGGGATTACAGATATGCATCTGTTGTTCACAGATACCTTAAAAAAGGTAGGGGCGTAGATCAGAAAACCAGTCAGTATCCGGTGTGACCACCATTTGCCCCATACAGCATGACACATCACATTGTCCCACTCTTCAATGGCTGTGCAAAGTTGCTGGATAATGGCGGGAACTGGAACACGCTGTCGTATACATTGACCCAGAGCATCCCAAACATGCTCAATGGGTGATGTCTGGCGAGTATGCAGGCCATTGATGAACTGGAACATTTCCCAGCTTCCAGGAATTGTGTACAGATCATTATAACATGGGGCTGTGCATTATCATGCTGAAACATGAGGCGATGGCGGCGGATGAATGGCATAACAATGGGCCTCACGATCTCGTCACGGTATCTCTGTGCATTGAAATTGACATAGATAAAATGCAATTGTGTTCATTGTCCGTTGCTTATGCCTACCCATACCATAACCCCACCGCCACCATGGGGCACTCTGTTCACAACGTTGACATCAGTAAACCGCTCATCCACACAATACCATACACTGTCTACCATCTGCCCGGTACAGTCGAAACCAGGATTCATCCCTGAAGAGCACACTTCTCCAGCATGCCAGTGGCCATCGTAGATGAGCATTTGCCCACTGAAGTCGGTTACGACACCAAACTGCAGTTGTTCAAGACCCTGGTGAGGACGAAGAGCACGCAGATGAGCTTCCCTGAGACGGTTTCTGACAGTTTGCAGAAAATCTTTGGTTGTGCAAACCCACAGTTTCATCAGCTGTCTGGGTGGCTGGTCTCAGACGATCCCGCAGGTTTCGAAGCCGGGTGTGGAGGTCCTGAGCTGGAGTGGTTATGTGGTCTGCGGTGTGAGGCCAATTGAACGTGCTGCCAAATTCTCTAAAACGACCTTGGAGGCAGCTTATGGTAGAGAAATGAACATGAAGTACTCTGGCAACAGCTCTGGTGGACTTTCCTGCAGTGAGCATGCCAAATGCACGTGTCCTCAAAACTTGTGTTGTGTGACAAAACTGCACATTTTAGACTATCCTTTTATTGTCCCCAGCACAAGGTACACCTGTGTAATGATCATGCTGTTTAATCAGCTTCTTGATATGCCAGACCTGTCACATGGATGGATTACCTTGGCAAAGGAGAAATGCTCACTAACAGGGATGCAACCAAATTTACACACAAAATTTGAGACATTTTTGTGCATATGGAACATTTCTGAGATATTTTAGCTCATGAAACATGGAACCAACACTTTACGTGATGCGTTTATATTTTTTACTCAGTATAAAAATGTCACCATTCTGCTAAGAGGGAATGCTCAAGTTATCTTTCTTGACCCATGATGATGGTGGCAAACAATGAATGGCGTAGTCACTATCTCTCACAGTAGCCTGTAGGAGAGATGAAGGGAGAGGCGGATAATGGAGAAGAGAGGGAGGAGGGTGGAGGATTCCCAGCTGTGGGACACTTCTCTATCTATACCCCTTCCTCTCTGCCTCTAGGCTCTCATCACACCTGTGTAACCACAGCTGCACACACCTACCTGCACACACACTCGATAAGTCACCCCTTACATAGTAGCTGAATATTAAGCAAGGCTGCAATCAATAAACCAAACACCAAAAACGGCCTTTCCATACATCATCCATTTTATTACATTAAAATAAACTTCATTGCCAATTCAAGGGTATCCATCTGGATTGTAATTATAAGCAATTTAAGAATGCACTGTACTCCCCTCTCTTCTTCTGTGTATAATGTCAAGGATCTCTTGCTGCTCTTATCATTTTCACGGTTTCTTAATGTACTTGTGTGTTGGCATAATTATTCATGCCATGATACCCAGTCATGCTAATGATCGCAGCACTCAGTCTTTAAAGAAGGCACCGCAGCCTTATCGTATTAAATCAGTTCTCTGTCATGGCAGCCAAACTAAATATATCTCCACAGCAGTTTAATCACGTGTAAGACAGCACTGTTGAGCTCAGTGCCTCCAGGCCCAGCAGTGAACAGTCCTACGGTAACTCAGAGCTGAGTGGGGTCAGTGGTGTAGTTAGTGGGATCCTCAATGAGGTCTCTTCATTCTTCCCCAGACCACTGTCTGGTGAGTCAGTCACTTGGAGCTCATCTCAATGGTTCACTGTAGTATGAGGAGGGTCTCTGCTCCTGCTGGAAGGAGGTGTCGTGGAGGAGGTGGGCCATGAAGGAGGTGCAGGCTTCTCTACTAGTTAGCTGGGGAAGAAGTGCTTGAGTAGGTCCTTCTTGTTGACCTTCCCCATCTGGTTCCTTGGCATCTCCTCCACAAGGACCAGGCCTGTAGGGATGGTGTATGGAGCCATGTGCTCTCTGAAACACAACACATGACAATTAACACACAGGACTGAAACACCACACATGACAATTAGCACACAGGACTGAAACACCACACATGACAATTAACACACAGGACTGAAACACCACACATGACAATTAACACACAGGACTGAAACACCACACATGACAATTAACAAACAGGACTGAAACACCACACATGACAATTAACAAACAGGACTGAAACACCACACATGACAATTAACACACAGGACTGAAACACCACACATGACAATTAACACACAGGACTGAAACACAACACATGACAATTAACACACAGGACTGAAACACCACACATGACAATTAACACACAGGACTGAAACACAACACATGACAATTAACACACAGGACTGAAACACATATAAAGGAATGCACATATTAACTCTTCTACTGCTTAACACACAGGCACGCACACATAGGCAGGCACACACAGGCACAAAGCCACGAGACACTACTTGAGTGTACACACAATAACAATTACAGTGGAACAAAGGCTGAGCCTCTGGTGTTGCAGTCAGTTTGAGAGATAAGAGAACGTCCTTCATACGCACTAGAGCGTCTCTCTCCCACGGTAATATCCCCCAGACTGCTTCAAGACATTTCCTATTTGGTTAATACAAAACAATGTAATCAGCATGAAATAAAAGCAAAATAGTCAAGGCAAAAACACAAGGCTGAGCTAATTAAATGTCTGCCATTTTGAATGCATGGTTGTTATGTTGAGTCGTGAAGCCTGAAGCGTTTTTATTATCTAATGGCTGTGTTGTGGCGATAGACAGAGAATAGTCAATCAATAAATCATACTTCTGTCCCTCGCAGCAGATGGGTCTGTCTCTCTCTCTCTCTGTATTACTCGCTATACATATGACTTCATGACTGTGTCACACAACTATATATGTGTGTGTGTGTGTCTGTCTAATGGGGCTTGTTCACACACCCATCTCTTGGAAGCTCTGCCTGTTGTGTATGTATGTGTGTGTGTTAGTGTGTTTCTGCACTAGCCAGTGAGGAACACAGCGATTGACAGAGATACAGGGTGACAGCTGAAGCCAGGGCACTGAGGAGTGAGCATCCATGCACTTGTTTGCCCCCCCCCCTCCATCTCCTTCACCCTGGCTGGCCCTGCCTTGGCCCTGTTCTTGCCCGTCCGCAGGCAGCACCTGTGGGTGGGGGGGCAGGGTCATTGGCAGACAGGCAGCGCTGCTAATCCACCATGCAGGACCAGCAGGGCACAGCAGTAGGGCCTGCACACCCCCACAC